>NW_026945391.1:2500-4011 GCF_034702125.1 Engraulis encrasicolus | reverse complement strand
GAAGAGAGAGGAGGGGGGAGGGACCGGAGACTGGAGCTCCGACTTGTGATTGGGTGAACCCCGTGTCAGTAGGCCAGAGCATGGCAACCCGACCGAAGCCCGACGGGCCGGGTCGGAACCCGACGGGCCGGGCCGGACTCGGACAAAAAAAATAGAATATCTGTCGGACTCGGGTCGGGCTCGGGCTTGAACCAAACAGACATTGTGAAAATTGTAAGCAATCAGAGGAAACGTTTCAAGTCCAATTGCAAACGGCAGTTTTTTGTGATTAAAAAATAAAGTAATTGAATATGCATAAATGAAAGAATGTTGGTAGGCTACTCGTAGCGTAGGTGATTATTATTGGCTGTATGCACGCGCCAGTTACTCAGATGGGCAAACATGGACGCTCACTCCCTAGTCATGCCGAGCAGGAAATGCCGAGTCAACTTGCTTTCTTTAATAAGCGCCAAAATACAGTTGTCAGTGAACGCGTGGTCTTTTGTTGTAGGCCTAGTGTAGGCCATGTTTTAGCATGCCTTCGGTGCTGTCTTAAATGTTGAACATAAAATGACGAAGTTTGTCACTGCATTGCTCGCCAAGGATTACATTTCCAGCAAGTGGTAGCAAGGAGCATAATATATGGATTAAAGAAGACGCACCGCCTACGTGGAGTTGCCTAAGGTAGGGGCGAATAGGTTTCCTGTTACTACTTTGTCCGCTGTGACATTTCATGTCCTTCACGTAGGTTTCTTAATATCTTGTCACTTTTTATACTGTAGCCTACAGTTTGGTAACTATGCGCGTGCAACCTTTCCTGATTTTATTTTGACCGCATGGACATCAGGGGAAATGACATTTCCTCTTGGTGAGGGCCGAACAGGCTACTGTATCTTCGGGGTGAACTTATAGCCCAATCCTTCTTAAGCGACAAGGAGTGGGCATCTTCACCTCGGCTCGCGGCGGATTTATTTGCACTAACAGTAACGTAACAAATGCGTCCATAGCCGCGCTGACTGCATCCAAACCGTATTCGTTAGTTTTCGCCTTTCTTATCCTCTCACGCCCCTCCCATGCATTTGATCACAGCACCCAACATCTCTGGTCTAACCGAAAGAAACATAAGGTGCGCTGTCACATGTATGCGTGTGTTTATACTTACTATGCGTGCGTAACTAAATTAGGCTACAGCAAATTGCCTCATCCTAGTTGCCTATCCTGGCTATTTATCACGTGCTATTTTGAGTATGAAGGAGGCCAGCCACATAGAAAATCTTGCTTGCGCACAGGTTCTGTTGTTATTACAGTGGTCTCGGGCTTCGGACGGGTTCGGACACAAACATTTTAATTAGTCTCGGGCTCGGGTCGGGGTTGATTACTTTTCTGTCGGCTGAGGGCCGGGCTCGGACAGAAAAAACCGGCCCGAGCCACGCTCTACAGTAGGCTACAGTAGTTGATTTCATTTCGAAATGCGGATATGTTATTAATTTGACTGAGAAGTTTCGTCGTGGTAACCAGTGGGGAAGCTATTC
>NW_026945390.1:0-4120 GCF_034702125.1 Engraulis encrasicolus | reverse complement strand
CCGCCCGCCCCGCCGCCGCCTCCCGCTCGCGGCGTCCGCGGGCCGCGGCCGCGGCTCGCCGCCGCGCGCGGCCGCCGCGCCGCGGGCGCCGCTCTCGCCCGCGCTCCGCGCCTCGGACCGCCCGCCGCAGTCGCGGCGCGCGCGTGCCGGCCGCCCCGCGGCCGCCGCCGCCTCCGCGCGCGCCCGCGCGCCCGGGGCACGGCCGCGGGACGGGACGCGCCGCACGCACCGCGCCGCCCGGCCGCGCGCCCCGGCAGCGCGCGCGCGCACGCCGCCGCAGCCGCACGCGCGCGCGGCGCGCGCGCGCGCCCGCGCGCCGCGCCCGTCCTTTCCGGCCGGCGCCGCGCGGCCGGGCCGACGAACGGCCCTCGCCGCGGGACCGGGGCGCGGGCGCAGCCGCGGAGCCCCAAGGCCGGCCCGCCGCCGGCCGCTGCATCGCGCCGGCCTCAGGGCCGCCGGGAGCAGCCGCCCCGACGCGCGCCCGCGCGCACGCGCGCCGCCCGCGCCGCCGCGCGCCCACGCGCCGGAACCGCGGGGCAGCCACGCCGGCGCCGCCGCTGCGCGCGCCGGCACAGCGAGCGGGCGCACGCGCGGCTCGAGCTGCGGCGCCCCGCGCCCGCCGCCGGCGCGGCCGGGCCCGGCGCCCCGGCGCCCGCGCCGCACGCGGCCGGCGGCGCGCCGGGCGCGCGCGCGCGCCCAGCCCCGCCGCGCCGGCGCGCGCCCGGCCGCCGCCACGCGCGCGCATCCGCGGCGCGGCCGCGCCCAGGGCCGGCAGCCGCGCCAGCCGCCGCGCGCGCGCCCGCGCGCGCTCGCGCGGCGCGCCGCGCGCAGGCGCGCGCAGCGCCGCTCGCGCGCCGCCCGGGGCGCCGCGCCCCCGGCGCAGCCCAACGCGCGCGCCCACGCGCCGGCGCGCGCGCCGCGGCCGCGCCGGCCCGGGGGGACGAGCGCCGCCCGCAGAGAACGCCCAGACCGCGCGCGGCACGCGCGCGCGCGCGCGCGCGCCGGGCGCGCTCGCCCGGGGGCGGCGCCAGCTCCGCACCCGCGGCGCCACCGCGCCAGGCCTGGCTCGCCCCGCCGGCAGGCGGCCCGCCAGGCGCGCCGCGCCGCGCCGGCCCGCCATCCGCGCCCGCGCCGCCCGGCCGGCGCCGCGGCCGCCGCGCCGCCGCCCGCTCGCGCCGCGGGGCCGGCGCCGGCCCCGAGCTCGGCGCGACGCCCCCGCGCGCAGCCGCCGCCGAAGGCGCGCAAGCCGACGGCCGCCCGCGGCGCGCCGCCCGCATCTCAGCCACGGCCTGCCGCGCGCTCGGCCGGCGCCCGCGCACGCTCCAAGACGGCGCCAGCTAGCCGCCCCCAGCCCGCCAGCGGCCGCGCGCCGCCCGCGCCCGGCCCGCGCCGCCGCGCCCGGCCCCCGCGGGCGCGTCTGTCGGTCCATGGGCGGCGCCCCCAGCGCCGGGACGGCTCGCCGCGGCTCACGCCAGCCAGCCCGCGCCCGCGCACTCCCGCACCACCGCGTGCGCGCTCATCCGCCGCCAGCGCGCCCCTGCGCTCGCGCGGCCGACGCGGCGCCCAGCGCGGCCGCGCGGCCGCCGCCGCGCGCAGCCGCGACGCAGGGCCGCAGCGGCGACCGGCCCAGCCCGCCGCGCCGCGGCCCGCCGCTCGCCGCGGCCCCGGCGGCCGGCCAGGCCGCCCCGACCGACGCCGCCGGCGCCTCGCGGAAGCCGGCCCACGGGCCGCGCGCCGGCCCGACGCCGGCCCGAGCCGCCCGCGGCCGCCCGCAGCCGGCCCGCGGCCGCCAGCCGCCGGCCGCGCCCGCAGCCTGGCGCGCCGGGCCGCCAGGCCAGCCCCGCGCCGCCCGGCCCGCCGGACGCCGCCCGCCGCCGGCCTGCAGGCCGCCGCGCCCGGCCGCCGTGCCGCCCGCCGCCGCCGCCCGGGCCGCCGCGCCGCCCGCGCCGCGCTCTCCGCCGCGCCCCGCGGCGCCGCACGCAACTGGCCACGCGGGGCCGACGGGCCCGCGCGGTCTGCCGCGCCGCTGCCCGCGCGCGCCGCCGCGCGCCAGAGACCCCAAGCCGTGCATCGCGCAGCGCCCTCCCGGCCGGCGCCGCCAACCGTGCCGCGGCGCGCGCCGCCGCCGCGGCGCGTCCCCGCGCCGGCCGCCGCTGCGGCGCCCCGCGCCGCCGGGCAGCGCCGGCGCCCGCGGGCCGCCCCGCGTCCGCGCCGACGCCGCGCGGCCGCCGAGGGGCGACCCAGCCGCTCCGGGCGCCGGCCCGCGCGCGCCCCGGCCGCGTCGCCGCCGCCGCCGCCGCCCCCGCCGCGCGCCGCCGCCCCGGCCGCCGGGCGGCGGCGGGCCCGGCGGCGCGCGGCGGCCATCCCGCCCGCCCGGCGCGCAGGCGGGCCCGGACGCCTCGGCCCGCCCGGCGCCGGACGCTCAGGGGCGGCCGGCGCCCGCCGCCCGCGCCCCGGCGCGCCGGCTCGCCAGCACGCCAGCGGCGCGCGCCGCCCGCCCCGCGCGGCCGCCCGCCGCGCGCCCACGCGGACCCGCGCGCCGCCCGGCCGCTCCGCGCGCACGGCCGGGCCCCCGCCAGCGCTACGCCGCCCCGGGCCGCGCTCGCCCCAGCCGCGCGCGGCCAACCGCGCGCCAATCCCTCACCGCAAGACGCCGGCGACTCTAGCCCGCTCGCCCGGCGCGGCCGCGCGCGCCGCGCCTCCGCCTGCCGCGGCCGCGCCGCGCTCCCCCGCGCACGCGCACGCGCCGCCCGCGGGCCGGCCCGCGCGCGCCGCCGGCGCCTCCGCCGCGCGCGCGCGCGGACCGACGCGGCCCGGCTCCCAGCGCGCGCCAGCCGCCCGGGCCGCCGCGGGCCGCCCCGCGCGCGCGGGGCGCCCCACGCCCGCGCCGGCCGCGCCCGCCGCACGGGGCCCCCGGCCGCGGCCCCGGGCGGCGCTGCCGCCGGCCCGGCGGCGCCCGGCCCACGGCCGCGCCCGCGGCCGAAGCACGCCGCCGGCGGCCGCGGGCCGGGGCCGCGGCCCCGGCCGCCGGGGCCGGCCGGCAGCGCGGGGCGCCGCGCGACCGCCCCCCGGCCGCGCCCGACCGCCGCCGCGGACGCCGCGGCCGCGACGCCCGCCGGCCGCCGACGCGCCCGCCGCAGCCGCGGCCCGGCCCGCCGCCGCTCGCAGCCCGGCCGGGCCCGGCAGCGGGCCGCCGCCGCAGACCCGCGCCGGCCCGGCCCCCCGGCGCCGGGACCGCCCGGGGCCGCGCCGCCGCCGCCGCCGCCGCCCGCCGGCGGCGGCCGGCGCCCGGGGGGCGCCGGCCCGGGCCCTCCCCGACCGCCGGCCGCCCGCCGCGGCCGGCCGCGGCAGCGACGGGCCCGCCCCGCCGCCCGGGGCCGCCGACGGCACCCGCGCGGGCCGCGCCGCCGCACCGCGCCGCCGCCCGGGGCGGGCGCGCCGCCGCCGGGCCCCGCCGCCGCGCGCCGCCGCGGGCCGCGCTCGCCGGGCGCCGCCGCCCGCCACCGCCGCCGGGCCGCCGCCGCCGGCGCCGCAGGGCGCCCGCGAGCCGCGCGCCGCGCCCGCCCGCCCAGGCCGCCCCGGGCCCGGGGCCCGGGGGCCGCCCCGCCGCCCCGCCGGGGCGCGCCGCCGCCCGCCGGGCCCGGGGGGGGCCTCGGGGGGCCGCCGCCGCGGCACGCCCGCCGCACGCCGGCGCGCGCCGCCCCGCCACGGCGCCGCCGGCGCCGCGCCGCGGCCGCGCCGCCGGCACGGCCCGGCCCGGCCCGCACGCCCGCCCGCGGGCCCGCCCGCCGAGCCGGCCGGCCGCGGCCGCCGCAGCGGGGGGCCGCCGGGCCGCCGGGCCCCCGCCGCGCCCGGGGGCCCGGGCCGCCCCGGCCGGCGCCGGCCCGCGCGGGCCCCCGGGGGCCGGGCCGGGGGGGCCCCCGGGCCCGGCGGGGGGCGGGGGGGGCCCCCCCCCGGGGCCGGGCCCCCCCGGGGCCCGGGGCCGGCGGGCCCGGGCCCCGCCCGGGGGGGGCCCCCCGGGGCCCCGCCCCCGGCGGGGGCGCCGGGGGCCGGCGGGGGGGCGCCCCCGGGGCCCCCGGCGGGGGGGGGCCCCGGCCCCCCCGGGGGGGGCCCCCCGGGC
>NW_026945389.1:0-4186 GCF_034702125.1 Engraulis encrasicolus | reverse complement strand
ACCCCTCCCCCCCTTCCACCCTCTCCTTTTTTTCCACCCTCACCAAACCCCTTTAATAAATTTATCCGCAACCCTAAATTCCAAACGACGGTCACCGGGCGGGCAGCGATCACAACAGGGGAATTTTTTCACCCCTGGCGAACGGGCACCTCTATTATTAGGGCCCCTTCTCTCTCTCCCCTTCCTCTCTCTCTCTCTCTCCTCTAAAAGTTTTCCTCTAAAGAGGCTTGTCTTTTTAAAAACCTGCGACCCCCCCTGCATAACACGCGGGCATTGACTGACCGCAGCTCTCGGACTTTTTTTGGACTTTTACGAATCCACTAATTACCTTACATAAAACCTAACCACAATAAATTTTTTAATGCACAAACCCCAAAAAAATATTATATTCACATCGCACTAATTGCTGAAAATTATGTTACTATACGCAATTTATTTCAGGACTTAAAAATTACCGGGGAAACCCCATCGAAAATTAAAATTTTATTTTTTCTGTAAACAAAACAACCAAAAAAAACCCTTAATTGCAAAACCCCTGAAAAAAATCCGGGATTGGCGTCATTTAAGCAGGGGTTTTTTTTGCCCGGGGAAAAATTTTTTAATCCCGTTTGATGAAAAGGGCCATTTTGTTTTGCACTTACATAGCCTCCTCCAAACTGTGGCCCGTTTTAACTTCTTGGTTGCATTTTCTGTGTTTTGGGGTTTCCCTTTCTCGCTTTGAGGGGGTTCAGCAACACAGCAAACAGGACCGCCCTCCTGCCGGGAGCACTCCTGGCCGTCTTCGGGGCCCCTGGTCGGGGGCCCGGGATTTCCCTCAGGAAGCGCTGCCTCTTCCACAAAGCCACCCCCAAGCCGAACGCCCCCCCGACGCAGGGGTCACAACGAACAAAAGAAGAGACGGGGAAAGAGAGAAAAGGAAAGAAGAGAGAAACTGAAAACACCCGGGGGAAGAGAGAGAGAGAGAAGAAGAGAGAGGAGAGAGAGAGAGAGAGAAGGGGGAAGGACGTGTGGGCCGGAGTGACAGGGGCCTGTCTGCGGACTTGGTGTCTTCAAGCCGGAGGGGGGTGAAGAAAAAAAAAAAAAGGGTGTCTTAGTGTAAGGGAAGGGGTGCAAGTTCATACAACCAAACAAAAAAAAGGGGAAAAACCACAAAAATTTTTTTAGGCTTTGCATTTTAGAGCCCTTACGGGGAAAAGTACCCGAGAGCACCACTACAGAAGGACGTGTAGGTCAGGGGCTGAACGGGGCCAACCAAACAGGGGATAATAAAGGTGGGGGTGGGGGGGGGCGCTTACCCCTCAAACCCCTACACTGAAGAAAAAGGCTTTTTTCTTTGAAATTTGGGTTAGAATGGAGTCAACATAACGGGGTGAAAAAAAAATCTCCCGGCTTTTTTTATATGCATTTCCAAGTCATTTTACGAGAATCCTAAAACGACAAAAACATCGGGGGTTTGAGGGGGCAACATCAAAGTAATGGGGTCTCTCAAGGCGGAACTAAGGCTGAAAAAAATTATCAAAACAAAAAATAAACTGCCCGGGCACCTAAGACTTCTTTTTACATCGCTTACATAACTAACTTTTTTGATTGCCAAGAAACTCTAAAGACCATTTAATTTTTTTTTTTTCAAATCCGGTAACCGCACTTCTCTTCCAAAGCATAGCTTTTCCCTTTTTTCCCTGAAAAAATTAAAACCTTTGGTACCTTTAAAGTACAATGATTGTTTTTGTAACGCCCCGAACAAAAATCCCCTGGAAAAACCTTTGAAAAGGTAAGTGCCTTTCTCTTTCATTTTTTAATTATCTCAACTAAGCTGGCATAAAAAAATAGAGAAAATGCAGAAAAAACATTAAGACTTTTTTTTTGGAACCGAGAAAAGTCATTTCTTCCCGTTAAAAACTCACCCAAAAACAGTTGAAAATACATATTTCCCTTTTTTGTAATATTTTTCCAAAATGTATCGAACCCCCCCAAACCGAGGGACCCAACCGGGGTTTTTTTTTTACCGTTTCACCCTTTTGTGTGGGTTACCACCCCATTTTAACAGCAACAAAAAAGGGAAAAAAAAACACATATGGGCCTTTTGATTTTAAAATCTTTACGCATTTATATAAAAAGGCTTTTTGAAAAAAAAAACAATCGTCCCGGGGCCTCTTTTATGTCTCCTCCTCCGCTAATGATTTTTAACCCCCCAATTAAGGGCCCCCCGGGGCCTTTAAAAAAATCAAACCCAAAAAAAAAAAAACCCCCTTTAGGAAACCCTTTTTCCCAATGGAAAATTTTTCCCCCCCTTTAAGGTTGAACCCTTTAAAGTTTTCCAATTAAGGGTAAAACCTTTTTGGGATTTCTCCCACCCATCGGCAACATCATCAACAGCACGCACGTCAGATACAATGTTTCCCCCCGTTTTTATTATCGCTAACTCCTACTCCAGGGAAAGGTGGGCTGGGGGTCTATTTTTTATAACCCGGGGGTTTGGGTTGCTGACTTTTACCCCATGCTAGAGCAAGGCCCTGACAACAACCTCGCTTTTCCCCCCCTAACGTCCTCCTCCCCCTTCCCATCTCCAAATCCCCCGTAATCTTAAAACACACAACACCCCCCACAAACCCCCCAACAAACACACACACCACACCCCCCCACACACACACCCCACACCACAAAAAACCCCACACCACCAAACCAACCCCCCACAACACACCAAAACCACACCCACCAAACCCCCACACCCCACCACAACCACACACACAGGGGAAAGTATCATCCCTGTCATCACCCTCACATCACCCCATAATGCAACACAAAAACACAACAATCCCCCTTCCTCCCAAAAGGAAAAATTATTTAACATCACCAGTTAAACACATTAACGCCCCCCTAAAATACTGTTCCTTACACATTCTTCTCTTACCAACCTCCAAATTCAGGCAACCTGACTTTATTTTTTGGGGGCCAGGGGTCAAAGTCTCCACACAAACCCCCCCCCCCCCCACACAAAACACAAAAACACACACACAAACAACACACAGAAACACACACACACACACACACACCCCACCACCACTCCAAATTTCTGCTCCCCAGACCGGCCTCTGGGGCTGTTGCACTTTAAAAAATTTTTTTCCCAAACAAAAACACAAAAAAAAAAACATGGCAGGCCCTTTGGGGGGGCCCCGGGAAAGGTTTAGTAAATTCTCACTTAATGTTTGTTTTTTTTGTTTTTTTTTTGGTGTGGTGGGGGTTTTTCCCTTCCTCCTTCTTTTTTAATCAGCCTTGGGCCAATGTGTTGCATGTGGAGTAATGCGTTTCTTTTGGGGGATGCCGTATGGAGTGGGATATGGGGTATATTGGGTGGCTAAACCACCCTAAGGGGCCACGTGAAAACGAAAGAGAAAGTAGCCACACCGCCTCTACGCAAATTAAGCCCCCTCTCTCTCTGCCCCTGCGCTTTCACACACACACACACACACACACACACACACACCAAAACACACACACACCAAAACACACACACACACACCAAAACACACACACACACCAAAACACACATACACCAATACACACACACCAACACACACCCTCATAAGTGCACGATGTGTCCCCTCTGAGCACATCTCATTTTAAGTGGCAGTGTGCGCGCGTAGTACCACCGCACTCCTGCTCGCCACCAGCTCTGTCTCTCCTCGCGTGAAGTTGTTATTTCCCCCGTGGCAGTGGGGGTAATGGGTGCAGGAGGGGAAATTGAGGGGAAGAGAGAGAAGAGAGAGAGAGAAAAAGAGAGAGAGAGGAGAGAGAGAGAGAAAAAGAGAGTAGGGAGAGAAGGAGATGGGCAAGGAGAACACCCTCACCTCACACAATATTTGGCCCATAGCCTAACACTTCCACCTCAAACCTCACCCCGCTACATCACCCCCCCTCACCACCAAACCCCCTACACCCACAAAGAATCCATCATCATCATTTTACATCCATCATCATCACCACCACAACCTCCTTTTACTACTCACCACAACACCAACACCAAACAACCCAAACCGCTTCCCTCCTCCATCTCGCCACCACCTCCTTCTTCCACCAACAATGCCATTCCCACCCACCAGGGCCCGCTAAAAAAATGGCCCATGAAAGTTCAAATTTGGCCCACCAAAATTAAAAAAATTTTTTTACAAAGGGGGGGTTTTTTTTT
>NW_026945387.1:0-4182 GCF_034702125.1 Engraulis encrasicolus | reverse complement strand
CCTGACTTCCGCAAAAGTCCTATTCATTTCTTTGGCAATGTCATGGAGCCCGTAACAAGGCCGTTGACTCGCAGCGCGTTGTTCGAGAACACATTTGTCCTGTAGTTCTATTCATCAGCACATTTTCCTCCGCTTTTCTCCAGTCCCCAAACAGTTTTCCATTGCATCCAAACTTTCGTTCAGCTGCCCTATTGCCATTTTCGGCTGCATATTTAATTACTTTTAGCTTGAACTCAGCAGTGGGCTATATTAACTTCTTTTGGGTGGTATATTTCTATTCATCGTCATTGTAATGTTATTTTTTGTTGTGGTAGCCTAAGTTGTAACATTTTTCTATCAGTGGTATTAGCAACACAACATAGGCCTAGTTGCGCACATAGTGCTCTCCCGTGAGAAAAAAACATATATATGTCGCACCAGAGTATATGTCGCATGTCCAGCCAAACCATGAAAAAAGTGCGACTTGTAGTCCGGAAAATACGGTATATATAACACCACCCATAATTCTTACACAGACTATTTTGTTGATGACATTTGTGACTGGAAATTGCAGTAGCAATTTATTTTGGATTTAGCCCTAGGCTCCCTTTTTCATTCCATACATTTTCGACTCTGTTTCCACTTGCCAGCGTTCGCCACCTAGTGGACACCCAGGAACTGCAAAGCTAACTGGCTACAATCGCAACCAATCAGACTGAAGATTCTCCTCTATTCTAATGTCTCTGTTCAAACTAAACTTGGTTCACATGATCACCTTCCCCTCCAAAGATTGCACACCAACATTGGTGAGATTTGGCCTAAAGGGGGCGCTGCAGTTAATTTTGTTGCAGTGGCGACTTGGGCAAGTTTACTGCTTGGCCCCGCATTGCTGCTTGCAGCTATATTTATTATTTAGTCACCATTCTTATCCCTCTGCAAGTCTATGGCAGCCCATAGAACCGTACGTAGGAAAATGCTGTAAATCGGCACACACATTCGGGCCTGACTCAGCATTACCCACAGCAATTTATAGGTCCCCAGCCCCAACGCTGTAGCGCCACCAACAGGTCAAAGTTGAAGGTACATTTCTGCTTGTAACTTTTGAACCGCTGGGCCAATTTTCATAAACTTGGTATCCCTGGAATCCTTGGGCCAAGACGAATCCAACGCACTCTATGACGTCATTTTCCGCCAGGATAGTTTTCCCGCCATTTTGGATTTTGTGAAATTCAATCACAATGCTATTTTTCCCGCATTTTTTGACCAATTCACCCGAAACTTGGTATATAGTATCTCTAGACTAAGCTTCACATGGGATCTCAAGGAATATTAGATATCTTTTATAATTTTGCCGTGACAGCCAATCAAAATTGTCGTAAAAGTGGTGAAACAGGAAGTGAGGTCATATCTCAGCAACTGTTTGTTGAATTAGATTGGGATTTTGTACATACATAGTAGTCCATCCCATGACCTACCACAAAAAAAAATCAGAACCCCAGCTCAAACTCTGTAGCGCCACCAGCAGGTCAAAATTTTAGCTACATTTTTGCCTGTAGCTTTTAAATCATATGCACGATGTAAAATATATTATTATCACTAGAATCCTTGGGTCAAGCCGAATTCAACGCACTATATGAAGTTATGTCAACGCAGATGGGAAATTCCGCCATTTTGAATTTTGTAAAATTCACTGTAAGTCTATGGTAGCCCATAGAACCATACATAGAAAAATGCTGTAAATTGGCACACATATTTGAGGCAGCATCAACATTACCCACAGCGAGTTATAGGTCCCCAGCCCCAATACTCTAGCGCCACCAGCAGGTGAAAGTCGCAGGTACATTTCTGCTTGTAACTTTTGAACCGCTGAATCAATTTTAATAAACCTGGTATCCCTGGAATCCTTGGGCTAAGACGAATCCAACACACCCGTGACGTCATTTCTGCCTGGATAGGTTTCCCGCCATTTTGAATTTTGTAAAATTCTATAAAAATGCTATTTTTCCTGCAATTTTTGACCATTTCGCTTGAAATTCGGAATATTGTATATCTGTACTGAGGTTTGTATGGGGTCTCAAGAAATATTAGATATCTTTAATCGTTTAGCTGTGACAGCCAATCAAAATTTTTGTAAAAGTGGCAAACAGGAAGTGAGGTCATATCTCAGCAACCGTTTGTTGGTTTCAGCTAGGATTATTTACACACATACACGTTCATCTTATGACATAATGAAAAAAAAATCAGACCTTCAGCTTAAATTCTGTAGCGCCACCAACAGGTCAAAATTTTAGCTACATTTTTGCCTGTAGCTTTTAAACCATGTGCACAATGTAAAATGTATTATTGTCACTAGAATCCTTGGGCCAAACCAAATCCAACGCACTATATAACGTTATGTAAACACAGAAGGGAAATTCCGCCATTTTGAATTTTGTAAAATTCAATAAAATGCTACTTGTCACACAATTTTTGTCAGAATGACCAGCAAAAAGGTACACATCATCTTCAGACTGATAGGCATTAGGATATCCAAAGAATTTTTGATACCTCTTATCGTAAAAGTGGCAAAACAGGAAGTGAGGTCATATCTCAGCAACCGTTTGTCAGATTCTTTTAGCTATTTTTTGCACACATACTAGTCAATCCCATGACCTCCCACAAAAAAATCCAGATTCCCAGCTCAAACTCTCTAGCGCCACCAACAGGTAACAGGAAGTGAGCTTATATTTGTCAGCCCTTTAAGGGATTCAAAATAAACTTGGTCATGGAGCACACTCCCCTCCAAGGAATGCACACCACATTGGCGAGATTTGGGCCAAAGGGGGCGCTGCAGTTCCTTCTGTTGCCGTGGCGACTTTGGCAAGTTTACTGCTTGGCCCCGCATTGCTGCTTGCAGCTATATTTGTTCTGTTGTTGTTGTTGTTGTTGTTGTTAATAATAATAATAATAATAATAATAATAATAATAATAGTAGTAGTAAGATATTCTGAACACACAGCTATTGCCCTGATGTACAGTAGATGTGGGATGTAGATGTCCAAAAAGATTTTTGAAGCTGAGAAGTCATAGTGAGTCCTTCTTAATTTAATTGTGATCAGTGTTGGGAGTAACGCGTTACAAATGTAACTAATTACTGTAATGCATTACCTTTTTGAGTAACGCAGTAATGTAACGGATTACAGGGGGGAAAATCGGTAATATGTCCTCGTTACAATGCAAGTAACTTGCACATTACAACACATTTTTTCACCTAAATTTTGTGTGGGTATTTTGTTTTCTTTTTGATTACTGTGATATTTAATGATGATTATTAGTAGTTATAGCAGAGAGAGTAGATAATACTAGAATACTAGAATCTCTGGTTATAGTGGCTGCTAAAGTCGTACTTTCTGTTGCAGTGTCTGGAGTACAGGCTGTTGTTACTGAACCAGTGACCAGAGAGGACTTCTTGCAGTGTAAGGAATCACACACACACACACACACACACACACACACACACACACACACACACACACACACACACACACACACACACACACACACACACACACACACTAAAAACTGATCTGTACATAGATAACTTTCATTAGATCCACAATATATCTTTTCTCTCTTCTCTCTATTTTCTCTATTCTCTTAGATTACTGCAATTTAACCCTGGATCCAAACACTGCAAACAGAAGTCTCCATATGTCTGAGGGGAACAGGAAGGTGGAGAGGAGAGTTGGGCCCCCCCAGTTATATCCAGATCATCCAGAGAGATTTGAGGAAGAATGGCAGGTGCTGTGTAGAGAGGGTGTGTCTGGACGCTGCTACTGGGAAGTTGAGTGGAGTGGTGAGGAGTGGGTTAATATAGCTGTGGCATATAAAACCATCAGCAGGAGAGGAGAGCAAGATGACTGCTGGTTTGGAAACAATAATCAGTCTAGGCGATTTAGTGCTAGCACTGTTGAGACCTTTGTCTCCCACAATAATAAACAAACTGACCTCCCTCTAGTGGCCAGCTCCAGAGTAGGAGTGTATGTGGACCACATGTACGGAGCCAAGGGCGGACTTCTGGGCCTTCTACAGCATCTCTGACACCATGATGACACTCCTGCACAAAGTCCAGACCACATTCTCTCACACACTCTACCCTGGGTTTGGGTTGGGAGATGGATCATCAGTGAAACTCTTGTGACTCATACGTATGTAGCACATCTG
>NW_026945386.1:0-4272 GCF_034702125.1 Engraulis encrasicolus | reverse complement strand
TATTTAAAACAAAAAACCTAAAATTACCTAATAGCACCCTTATCAATTCGTTGAAAACCACAAAGTTGTGTTTTTTTATAATTATTTCCAATGTTTTATAGCCAAATTTCCATTCATTTTTTGGGGGGGAATCTTGAGAAGGGGCCACATGAGGGGTGAATCTATTTTTAAAAAAAACCAAATGCAGAAATTGGGAAACGCCTATAAAAAATGGCTGCATTGTTATGCTTTTGACTACTCCAATAGGCTAAGGTTTAGGCCACACGGGATTTAAAAAAGGGCCAAACTCTGCATCATATGATCACAAAAATTTAGTGATGGGCCTAACTAAGAGATTTTTAAATTCTTTTATGTAGACAAATAATGTGAAATCCCAAAAAAAATTCTATTGGCTTTTAAACAAATTACCTTTTTTGGATGCATTGATACCGATATTTTTTATGGGCCTACTAAAAGCCGGGCCTCTCCCATTTTCAACCGTATTACACAGATACACCATACCCCCCCCCCCCCCCCCCCCCCCCCCCCCCCCCCCCAAAAAAAAAACGCGTCGCGTTGCGTTACGTTCGTCGCGTCACGGTCTGTCTGAAAAAAAAATCATTTTTTTTAACCCACCTCTAATTTGCCACTACAGCCCGCAACTTTTTCCACCAACACACACAAAAACCCACATGTGGCAGGGCACCCACACAGCAAAAGGGGGCCATTTTATGCACGCTCTCCCTCTCTCCTCCTCTCTCTCTCTCTCTCCTCCCCCTTTTTTCTTCTCTCTCTCACACTCCCCTTTCTCTTTCTCTCCTCTTCTCTCCCCCTCCCCCTCTCTTCCCCCCCCCCCCCTCCCCCCCTCCCCTTTCCCACCCCCCCCCCCACACCCCCTTCCCCTTTTCCTTTTCTCCCTCCCCCCTCCTCCCCCCTTCTCCCTCCTCCCTCTCCTCCTCTCTCAAACTCCCCCCACCCCTTTTCTTTTCTCTCTCTCTCTCTCCTCGTTCTCTCTTCCCCCATTCCCCTCCCCCCCCCTCCTTTTTCTCTCATCACCCTCTACTCCCTCTCTTTTCTCCTCTCCTCTCAATTATTCCTCCCTCCTCTCTCCCCTAACATCAACAGACCCCTTTCTCTCCTCCACTCTCTCTCTATCCTCCTCTCTTTTTCCCCCTCCCCTCTTTTTCTCCCCTCCTCCTCTCCCCTTCCTCTCTCTCTCCTCTCTATCTCTACCCCCTTTTTCCTCCCCCCCCCATACCCTTTTTCTTCTCCTCCTATTCCTTTGCACAGCATATCGCCTTCCTTCCATATGTGCCCAATATTTCACACACGTTCCCAATGTTATTTCATGAATAAACGCCACCACTTCGACACACACCACCGCACCCACACGCACACAAACACACCACACACAAGCAACACAACCACAACATGCCCACATGAACCCCACATAGACACACATGAGCCCCAACATGAGCACAAAAAGACAAACAAACCCATAAACACAAAACCACACAAACAAAACACAAACACACACCACACCCCCCACACAAAACACACACACAACACACCACACCACACACAACAACACACCACACACACACACAAAACACACCACCAAATAAAACAACACACACACCACACTTTCCATTTTTATTCATGTTTTAAAAAAAATTTTAGATTTAAAAGAAGAAATTTTTTACTGCATTGCTTTTTAAAATTGCATACCTAGCACGCGCAAAAGGGTCTGCTTGTCAATGTATTTTTTTTTTTCACGTTTTCATCTTACAGAAAGTGGAAAAGCTCCCACCTGTTTCCATCCTCTAACGCAGAGCAAAAGTAAAAAAAACTCGGGGCATTGTAAAAAACAACGCACCTATTGTTTTTTAAAAACCCCCCTGTGGTTGTGACTCGGCCCCCCTAAATTTTTTAATTTTGGGGAAACCGAAATAAACCCACCGGGGAAATTTCCCAAACCCCCTTGTCCGGTTTTACACAGCCTTCACACAAGCGGGGAATACCCCTTGTGCTAGCTCACCACAGCCCCCCCCTTCAAAAAAGCCAACCCCCTTAGTTTTGCCAAAATTTTCTGCACCTCTAAGCCCCCCCTTCAAAACCTTTTTACCTTAGGTTTGACACAAAAAACATTCACCTACATCCCCCCCCAAAAAGCACATTCCCTTTGGTTCAAAAGAATATACATGTTTCCCGCTATCCCACCTTCAAACAATTGTTCCCCCACCCCCATAACCTTTTTTCATTGATGCGCTCTCTTTGAGACTTGGTCTGACCAAGAGCATAACAATTAACATTTCCCAAATGGTGTGTTACCCACCTCCGTTATTTGCTAAGGGTTTGGGTTTGCTCCCGAAAATTTGGGGAGTTCCCGTATTTGCGGAACCAAAAGTGGCCTACTTCTCTTACCTGACTATTTTCAACGCTGAAAAGTTCTCACTAGAGGGCCAGCGGGCTAACTCCCCATACACCTGGACAACTTTTATCCGAAGGAATGCTCAACACTCTTAGGTTTTGACCAAAATATATCCTTGCCATGCATTGTCCCTATGGAACTAAAATTGTAAATTCAAATTAAGAGTTTTACTAGCGTTATATTTAACTAATGTAACTGTTTTCTTCTCTTCCATGTCTCCCTCGGACCCATCCTTCCCACTTCCTGTTCCTCTTGACCTTTCACCCCGCTCTCTGATTGGTCCAAATATCAGGTGAGTCTACTAAATCTGTTGTATTGTATACAAACATCAGTGTGACGGTTTTAACACCACCTTGGTGATCGCATATGAAGGATACTGTGTAGGTGGGGTACACACTATACAAAGCTAGAAATCAATGGAGCTAAAATCCCACCGGGTTACACACACACAGACAGACAGGACACAGATAGAGGCAGACAACACACAGGAAAAGGCCCACGTTGAAACGAACACACACACACACACAACAAACAACACCAAAACCAACAAAACAAAAACAAAAAACACACACACACACACCACACACACCCCACCCCCCACCCGGACAGCAAATAACTGGGCTGGTGCGATGGGAGTGTGTTTGTGTGCGTGTGCGTGGCGTGTGCGTGTGTTGTGGTCCCAGCTGAGTGAGTAAAGGTCAGCACCCGCCAGCTGGTGCAGTCAGACCCTCTCCTGGACTATAGGCCTTGGACTATATGTGGCCGGAACAAACTGAACGCACGAAACACACCCACACACACACACACCACACTGATCCAACGAAGACACAGATCTAGTTTACACACACAACACACACACACACCACACAACAAAACACACACACACCCCACACACAACACCCCCACACACACACACCTCCACACACACAACCACACACAGACACACACACACACACACCGTAAACTTCACACATTCCCTTCTCCCACACACTCACTTTTCCACACACATTCACATCCACTAAAACCATTTCCACACACACACACACACACACACATACACACACACACAAACAATTTCAGTTATGCGCCCATCTCATTGTGAGAGTCTGTCTGCCGCCCACCTCCCAATCCCCCTGGGTCATTTACAAAACAAAGGAGAACATTATTGATAGGCTTTTCAATAATAGACATTAATTATAGGCTTTTTAATAATTGGCGTTATTGATTCTATGAGAGGAATGTATTGCAATGAGGAAGAAGCACCTTCATACCGCTCTCCAGTCCGGACCCCTGAGAGGGCACACACACACACACACACACACACACACACACACGCCAGCGCACACACACACACACACCCAACCAACACACTCACCACAGCACCACACACACACACACACACCACACACACCACACACACACCACACACACACCACGGCACACACACACACACACACACACACACACACACACACACACACACACCGCTCCCTGGAGCCCTGAGAGGGCGTCCTGCTGCGGCTGTTGGGGAATAGCAGACAATGAGAGGTTAAATAGCTGTGTGTGTGTGTGTGTGTGTCTGTGTCTGTGTGTCTGTTTGTCTGTTTGTCTGTGTGTCTGTGTGTGCGCGCGCATGCGTGCGTGTGTGTCTGTGTGTGTAAGGGGCCTGTGTGTGTGTGTGTGTGTGTGTGTGTGTGTGTGTGTGTGTGGGTGTTGGGTGTGTGTTTTTGTGTGTGAGTGTGTGGGTTTTGTTGTGCGTGTGGTTTCGTGTGTGTGCTGTGTGTGTGGGGGTGTGTGTGGTGTGTGTGACTATGGAGGGTTTAAAAGCCTCCTCTGCCCTGTGTGACCCTCATGTTTATGGC
>NW_026945385.1:0-4297 GCF_034702125.1 Engraulis encrasicolus | reverse complement strand
TTCTTTTTTTTTTTTCTCTTTTTTTTTCTTTTTTTTTTCTTTTTTGTTCTTTTTTTTTTTCCTTTTTTTTTTTTTCTTTTTCTTTTTCTTTTTTTCTTTTCTTTTTTTTCTTCTTCTTTCTTTCTCTTCTTCTTTTTTTTTTCTTTTTTCTCTTTCTTCTTTTTTTTTTTTTTTTTTTTTTTACTTTCCTCTTTCTTTTTTTATGCCCTTTTTTATTTTTCTCCTTCCCTTTCTCTTCTTCTTTTTTTTTTTCACCTCTTTTCTCCTCTTTATTCCCCCCCCCTATTTTTCCCTTTTCCCCCCCTTGTCTTACTTTTTTTTTTTTCTTTCTTATTTTTCTTTTTTTTTTTTTTCTTTCTTTCTCTTCTATTCTCTTCCCCATTCCCCTTACTTCCCAACCTCTCACAAATCTCCCATTCTTTTATTCTTCTCACCTTCAATTTTTTTTCATCTTGCATATTATTTTCTGTCTAATTTTTTTTTCTTCTCTTTTCTATCTTTTCTTGTCCTCTTTTTTTCCTACTCCCCTCTGCTCTTCATTTTTTTTCTTTTCTTTTCCTGTTTTCTGTTCCCTTTTTCCTTTCCCCCTTTTTTTTTTTTCCTTTTCTTTCCAACCCCCTTCTTTTGTCTCCCACCCTTCTCTTTTTTTTTTTTTTTTTTTTTTTTTTCTTTTTTTCTTTTTTTCCTCTTTTCTATCTTTTTTTTCTTTTTTTTTCTCTTTTTTTCATATTTTTCTTCTTTTTTTTTCTTTTCTTCTTTTTTCTTTTTCTTTTTCTCTTTCTTTTTATTTTTTCTCTTTTTTTTTTTTTTCCTTTCCCTTTTTTCTCTTTCTTTCTTTTTTTCTTTTTTTTTCCTTTTCTTTTTTTCTCTCTTTCTCTTTTTTTTTTTCTCTTTTTCTTTTTTTTTCTTTTCTTTTTTCCCCCCCCCTTTTTTCCTTTCTTTTCCCTTTTCTTTTTCTCCCTTTTTTCTTTTCTTCTCTTCTCTTTTTTCTTCTTTCCCTCTCTTTCCTTTCCCCTTTCTTTCTCCTTTTCTCCCCTTTTCTTTTTTTTTTTTTCCTTCCTTTCGTTTTCCTTCCCTTTTTCCTTCTTTTTCTTTCCCCCTCTTTCCTTTTTCTTTTTCCCCTTTTCTTTCTCCCTCCTTTTCCTTTCCTTTCTCTTTCTCTTCCTCTTTTCTTTTTCCCTTTCTTCCCTTCTTTTCCTTCTTTTTTTTTTCTCCCTTTCTTTTCTTTTCTTCCTTTCCTTCTCCTTTTCTTTCCCCCTTTCCCTCTTTTTCCTTCTTTTCTCCTTTCTCTCTCCTTCCCCTCTTTTTCCTCCTTCTAATATCTTTCTCCCTTTTCCCTCTTCTTTCCCTTCCCCCTTTCTTTCCCTTTCTTCTCCTTCCCTTTCTTTTTCTTCCCTTTTTTCCTTTTCCCCTTTCCCCTTTCTTTCTTCCTCCTTTCCTTCTTTTCTTTTTCTTTTCTTTCTCTCCTCTTCTTCCCTTTCCCCCTCTTCTTTTTCTTTCCCTCTTTTCCCTTCCCCCCCCTCCTTCTCTCTCTTCTTTCTTATCTTTTCTCTTCTTCTTTCTCCTTCTTCCCTTTTTCCTTTTTCCCTCTTTCCTTTCCTCTTTTCTTCCTTCCTCTCCCTCTCCCCCTTCTTCCTCTTTTTTCTTTCCTCTTCCCCCTTTCTTTTCCTTTTCTTCTCCCTTTCCCCTTCCCCTCCCTTTTCTTCTTCCTTTTCTTTTTCTTCTTTTCTCCCCTTCCTTCTTCTTCTTTCTTTCCTTTCCCCTTCTCTTTTTCTTTTTTTTTCTTCCCCCTCTTTCTCTTTTTTCCCTTTTTCCTTCTTTTTTTTTTTCCTTTTCTTTTCTTTTTTTTTCTTTCTCCTTTTCCTTTCTTTTTCCTTTTCTTCCTTTCCCCCTTTTCTTCCCTTTCCCTTTTCTTCCCTTTTCTTTTCTTTTCCTTTCTTTTTCTCTCTCTTTCCCCCTTCCCTTTTTTTTTCTTTTTCTTTCTTTCTCTTTTCTCTTCCTTTTCCCCTTCTCTTCTCCTTTCTTTCCCTTTCTTCCCCCCCTTTCTTTTTTCCTTTTTCTTTTTTCCCCCTTTCTCTTTTTTCTTTTCCTCTCTTTTCCCTCTCTTTTTTCTTTCCCTTTTCCTTTCTTTTCTTTTCTTTTCTCTCCCTCCTCTTTTCCTTCTCCCTCTTCTCTCTTTTCCTTTCTTTTTCTTCCTTTTTCTTCCCCCTTCCCCCTTTTCCCTTTTTTTTTCCCTCTTTTCTTTCTTTTCTTTCTCTTCTTTTCCCTCTTCTTTTTTCTCTTCTCTCTCTCTCTCTTTCCTCTCTCCTTTCTTTCTTTCTCTCCTTTCTTTTCTCTTTCTTTCTTTCTTTCTTCTTCTTTTCTTTTCTCTTTTCTTCTTCCTTTTCTTCTTTCTCTCTCCTTTTCTCTTCCTTCTTTTTCTTTTCTCTTCTCTTTCTTCCTCTTTTTCTCTTTTTTTTCTTTTTTTTCTTTTCTTTTCTTCTTTTCTCTCTTTTTTCCCTTTCCTTTCTCCCCCTCTTTCTTTTCCCCTCCTCCTTTCTCTCCTTTCTTTTCTCTCTTCCCCTTTTCTTCTTCCTTTTCTCTCTTTCTTCCCTCCTTTTCTCTTTCCTCTCTCTCTTCTTTTCTTTCTTCCTTCTTTTCTTCCTTCCTTTCTTCTTTTCTCTCTTTCTTCTTCTTTTCTTCTTTCTTTTTCTTTCTTCTCTTCTTTTCTTCTCCTTTCTCTCTCTTCCTCTCTCTTCTCCCTTCTTTCTCTTTCCTTCTTTTCTTCTACTCTCTTTCTTTCTTTTCCTTCTCTTTCCTTTCTCCCTTTCTTCCTCCTTCTTCTCTTTTCTTCTTCTTCTTCTTTCTTTTCTCCTTTCTCCCCTCTCCCTTTCTCTTTCTCTCTTTCCTTCCCTTTCTCTTCCTTTTCTTTTCTTCTTTCTCCTTTCCCTTTTCTTTCCTCTCCTTCTTTTCTTTTTCTTTCTCTTTTTTTCCTCCTTCTCCCTTCTCCTCTCTTTCTTTTCCTTCTTCCTCCTCTTCTCTTTCTTCTTTCTTCTTTCTCTTCTTTCCTTTTCTTCTCCCTTTTTCTCTCTCTCTTTCTTCTTCTTTTCTCCTTCTTCTTCTTTTCTTTCTCTTTCTTTCCTCTTTCTTTCTTTCTTCTCCCCCTTCCTTTTTTTCTCCTCCCTTCTTCTTTTCTTTTTCTTCTTCTCTTCTTTCTTTTCCTTTCCCCTTCCTTTCTTCTTCTTTCTTTCTTTCTTCCCTTTCTTCCCTTCTTTTTCTCTTCTTCTTTTTTCTCTTTTTCCTTTCATCTCTCTTTCTTCTTTCCTTTTCTTTCCCCTTTTTTCTTCCTTCTTTCTTTTCTTTCCTCTTTCTTCCTTTTTCCTTACTTCTTACCTTTTCCTATTCTCCTCCCTCTCTTTCTCTTCCCCTTTCTTTTTACCCTTTCTCTCTTTTTTTCCCTTCTCCTTTCTCTTCTCTTCCTTTTCTTCTCTTTTCTTTCTCCCCCTTCTCTTCTTCTTTCTCCATTCCTTTTCTTCTCTTCTCTCTTCTTCTCTCTCTTTCCCCTCTTCTTCCCCCCTCTGTTTCATTTTCCTTCTTCCCCTTCCCCTTCCTTCCTTCTTCCCTCATCTCCTCTTCTTCAATCTTTCTTTCTCCTCCCTTTTTCTACTCCTTATCCATCTTCTTTTCGCCTTTCTTATTTCCCTCTCTTTCTTTCTTCCCCTTATCTTTACATTCTTCTTTTCCTTTTCTCAAACTTCATCTCCCCTTCTTCTTTCCCCTCCTCCCCCTTTTCTTTCCTTTTACCCTTTTCCCTCTCCCTTTCTTCTCCCCTTCTTCTCTGTCTCTCTCTTTCTCTCTCCCCCCTTTCTCCTCCTTTTCTACCCCCTTCTCTCTCTTCTTCTCCTTCTCTCTCTCTCTCTCACTCTCCCTCTCTTTCCCTCTCTCTCTCTTTCTCCTCTTTCCTCTCATTTTTTCCCCCTTTTCTTCCCTCTTTCCTCCCCTTTTCCTCTTCTCTTCTTCTTTTCTTTCTTCCTCTTTTCTTCTTTCTCTTCCCCCCCTTCTCTTTTTCTCCCCCTTTCCTTTTCCCCTCCCTTTCTTTTCCTTTCTTTCTTCTTCTTTTCCCTCTTCCCCCCCTCCTCTTCCTCCTCTTTCCCTCTCCCTTTCTTCTCTTCTTTTCCTCTCATTCTCTTTTTTCTTTTCCTTTCTTTTTCCTTTCTTTCCTTCTCTTCCTCTTTTCTTCCCTTTCTTCTTCCCCTTCTCCTCCCCCCTCTCTCCTCCCTCTCTTCTCCTTTTTTTCTTTTTTTTTCCCTTTTCTTTC
>NW_026945384.1:74219-90558 GCF_034702125.1 Engraulis encrasicolus | reverse complement strand
GCGCGCGCGAGCTGCGCGCGCGCGGCGCGAGTCGCGCGCCGCGCAGCGCGCCGCGCGAGCCGCGCGCAGCGCGCGGCGGCGTCGCGCGCGGCGCGGCGCGTACGCGCGCGCGCGCGCGCGGCGCGCGTCCAGCGCGCAGCGCGCGCGCCGAGCCGAGCGCGCGCGCCGAGCCGCGCAGCGCGCGTGGCGATAGCGCGACGCCGCGCGCGACGCCGCGAGCGCGGCCGCCGACAGCGCCGCGCCGCGCGCAGCGGCCGCCGCGAGCGCGCTCGCCGTCGCGAGACGTCGAGCTCGGCGAGCGCCGCGAGCGAGCGCGCGGCGCGCGCGACCGCGCGCAGCTGTACGCGCGCGCGGCGCCGCGCGCGCGCCGGCGCGCGAGCGCGCGGCGCGCGCGAGCGCCGGCGCCGCGTCGCGCGCACGAGCGCTCGCGGTCCGCCGCGCAGCGAGCGAGCGCGCGAGCCCGCGCGCGCGCGCGCCGGCCGACGCCGAGCAGCGACGCGTAGCGGGCGCGCGAGCGAGCGCGCGCGCGCGCGCGCGAGCGCGAGCGCGCGCGCGAGCGAGCGCGCGCGCGACGCGCGGCGCTGACGCCGCGCGCGCCGAGCGCTCTCGCCAGCCGAGCGCGCGCGCGCGCGCGAGACGCGAGCGCGCGACGCGCGCAAGCGAGCGAGCCGCGGCGCGAGCGCGCCTGCGAGCGCGGCGCGCGCCGGGCGCGCGCGCGAGCGACGCGGCGGCGCGCGAGCGCCGCCGGCGGCGGCGCGCGCGCGGCGCGCGCGCGCAGACGAGCGCGCGGCCGGCGCGCGCGCGCGGAGAGCGCGAGCCGCGCCGCCGCGTCGACGCGCGAGCGCCGCGAGCGCCGCGCGCGAGTCTAATACCGCGCGCGCGAGCGAGACCGTAGCTCGAGCGAGCGACGAAGCTAGAACGCGCGCGACCGCGCGACGCGAGCCGAGAGAGCGCTGGATCAGCGCAGGAGCGCAGAGAGAGCGAGCGCGCACAAAAACAACTGTTTTTTTACACCAAGACCAGAAGAGACCGCGAGAAGGTGAGCTCGAGAAGACGCCGAGACGCTTCGGCGTCGCTAGAGCGCGGCGAGAGTCACGCGGAGAGGAAAGCGCGCGCGCTAAGCCATGCAGAGCAGCCTAAGAGCAGAGCGCTAGCAGAGCGAGAGACGAGCGCGCGACGCGAGCAGCGACGCGAGTCCAGCCGATAAGAGAGCGCAGCTTAGCGCGCGCAGCGATCGCTCGCCGCGGAGCCGAGCCAGTAGATACGAGAGACGCGGAGCGACGTCGCGAAGCGCGGCGAGCGCGCGCCGCGCGCAGTAGCGAGAGTCGCAGCGCGCGCGAGCTCGCAGCGAAGCCGCCGAGCGCCGCTCGCGCGCGCCGCCGCGCGCGTGGAGGGCGCGCGAGCGAGCGCGAGACGCGAGCAGATAGCGCCGAGAGACCTCGCGATACGTAGAGCGCTCGCGCGACGCGACGCCGAGTCGAGCTCGAAGCGCGACGCCGCGCGCGAGAGAGCGCAGAGAGAGCGAGCAGCGCGACGACAGCTCGCGCGCGAGCGCGAGTAGCGATCGCGTAGCGAGCGAGCTCAGAGCGTAGAGCGAAGAGCGAGCTCACGAGCGCGAGCGACGCGCGCGAGCGCGACGCGAGCTCGAGAGCAGAGTAGAGCGACGAGAGAGAGAGAGATTATGCGCGTCGCAGCTAGAGCGATAGAACGAGTAGCAGCGATCGCGATCGCGCGCGAGATAGAGAGCGCGGCGCGAGCGCGCGAGAGCGAGCGAAGACTCAGAGAGCGAGCGCGGAGAGCAGCGAGGAGCGAGACGAGAGAAGAGCTCGCAGCTCGCGGCCAGCGCCGCAGAGAGCGCACGCGCGCAGAGCCGACCGTCCGCGACAGCGAGAGAGAGCGAGAGCCAGCGCCGCGCGAGACGAGAGAGCGCGATACGAGCTAGGCGCTAGGAGGAGAGAGCTAGACGACGCCGCGAGCAGATCGCCGAGCGCGCGCACGAAGCGCGCGGCGAGAGAGACGCGCGAGAGCGAGGCCCGATAGCGCCGCACGCGAGAGCACGCGAGCGCGGAGAGCGCGAGGCTCCGTCTGACGATAGCGACGCGAGAGCGCGCGAGAGCGAGCGTAGATACGTCGAGAGCCGCGCCGACGAGAGGGCGCCGCGCGAGCGTCGCAGCGCGGCGCTAGAGCGCGCGAGAGCGAGAGAAGCGTAGAGAGCGAAGCGAGCTGCAGAGCTGACGCGCGCCGCCGCCGAGAGCGACGACGACGAGCGCCCGCGACGCGTTCGAGCGCTAGAGAGAAGCCAGCCGCGAGACGGCGCGAGAAGCGAGAGAGGAGGCGCGCAGAGGCGCGACGTCGCGAGATAGCGCTCGAGTAGACCAGAGACAGAGAGACTAGCGAGCGACGCGGCTCGCGCAGCGCAGCGCCCGCGCGCACGAGCGCGAGCGAGAGCCGCGAGACGCCGCGCGCGCGCACGCCGCTAACGCGACGAGCGACGCGCAGCGCGAAGCGCGCGAGATAACCAGAGTCGAGAGCAGCGCGCTCGAGCGCGCTCGTCGACGCGCCGAGCGAAGCGCCGATCAGACCGCACACGCGACGAGCGACGCGCTACACGAGCGCGCGCCGCCGCCGAGTACGCTCCGCGCGCGTCCCGCGACTCGCCGATCGCGACAGCGGGGGCGCGCGCGCGACAGCGAGCGCGCAGAGCTACGCCGAGAGCAGCAGCGCGCGGCGATCCGCAGCGCGCGAGACAGCGCGAGCGCGAGCAGCCGCGCCGAGAGCGCAGCCGCGCGCAGCGAGAGCGCACGCCAGCGAGCGCGCGTCGCAGAGCGAGCAGAGGACGAGCTCGCCGCGTCCGCCGCGAGACGCGGACGCGCAGAAGCACAGAGAGAGATCGTCAGCGTAGAGCGAGTATTAGAGCGCCGCGCCGCGCGCGACGCGAGAGCGAGCGAGAGATCGCTAGCGACGCGAGAGCGCGAGAGCCGTAGCCGCTCGTCGCCGAGAGCGCGAGCTCGAGAGCGCTGCGCGCGCGAGCTAAGCGCGAGAGAGACGAGCGCTAGCAGCGCGCGCGCGAGACGACGCCGCGCCGAGCGCAGCGCCAGCGAGAGCGCGACGGCGCGAGACAGCTGCGCTAAGAGCGCAGCGCGAGCGACGCGCCAAAGAGCAGGGGGGGGGGCCGGGGGCCGCGCTCGCGCGCAGACTAGCTAGAGCGCGCGAGCGAAGAGCGCATCCGCAGCGCCGATCGAGAGCAGACGAGCTAGCGCTACGAGCGCAGCGCGAGAGCGAGAGCGCAGCGCGCGATCGATCGCGCGCGAACGCGCTCCAGCCAGTCGCCGCGACGGCTCGCCGCGCGCGCTCGCGCGCGCTGCGCGAGGCGAGCGCGCCGCCGCGAGCAGAAAGCGAAGCAGAGCGCGAGCGCCGAGAGCGCGCGAGCGAGATGCGCCGCCGTCGCCGCGTCGCGCGAGCTAGCCGAGCCGCGCTCCGCCGCAGAGCGACGAGATCGCGCAGCGCATAGACGCGAGCGCTCCACGAGATCGCGAGAGCCGCGAGCGCGCCGAGCCGTCGCAGCTAGCGCGCGCGCGCGTCGCGCGCGCGCGACGAGCTAGCCTCGGAAGCGAGCGCGCGCGCCATGCGGCGGGGAGCGCGAGAGCGACGCTCGCGCGCTCGGCGCGCGCGCAGCGAGTCCGCGCGCGATCCGTCGCGCTAGATCGCGCGCCGCGCGCTCGCAGATCGCGAGCGCGCGCGCGCGCGCAGTCGATCAGCGATAGCGCGCTGCGCCAGCGCGCGAAGACGACCGGACCGCAGCCGAGCGAGCTCGCCGCGCGAGGCGAGAGCGAGAAGCTCGCCAGATCGCGCGAGAGCGCCGAGAGAGCGCGCGCCGCGCGCGCGCGCGGTCGAGCTTAGCGCGCGCGGCCGACGCGCGCGACCGAGATCGAGCGCGCGCGCGAGCGCGCGCTCGCGCGCGAGAGCGCGCTCGCGCCGAGTAGACCGCGCAGCGCGCGAAGAGACGCGCGCAGCCGAGAAGCGCGCGCGCCGAGCAGCGCCGCGACAGCGTCGCGCGCGAGCGCGAGAGCGCGCGCCGCGCGCGAGCTAGAGAGCTCTGCGATAGAGCGAAGTCCGCGCGAGACCGACGCGCGTCGCGAAGTCGGAGCGATGAGCGAGAGCGGGCGCGCGCTTGCAGAGAAGCAGAACGCTTCGCGATCAGCCGCGCGCGCGCCGCGTCGCGCCGCTAGAGCCAGTCGAGATCCGCGCGCGCGCGCGAAGCGACGAGGCTCGCCGAGCGCGAGAGAGAGCGCAGCGAGCCGAGATCCGCGAAGCGGAGGCGAGTCGAGCGAGAGACGCAGTCGTCGCGCGCGCGCGCGAGACGAAGCAGCGACGACGCGCAGAGCGTAGAGAGACTCGCGTATCGGAGAGCGCCACCGCGCGCAGCTCGAGCGCGCTCGCAAAGCGCCGCGCGAGACGAGATTCGCGCGAGAGAGCGCGCGAGCGCGAACACGCGCGCGCGCGCAGCGACGCTAGCAGCAACGCGACGAGCGCGCAGCAAGCGAAGCGCGCGCAGCCGAGCGCAGCGCGCTCGCGAGCGCCGCGCCGCCGAGCGATCAGAGCTCGCGAGCGCGAGCGCGTCGATCGCGAGCGATTCCAGCGCGCGAACGAGCGCGCTCGAGCGAGCGAGCGCAGCGCGGCGAGCGCGCGAGAGCCGCGCCAGCGGCCAGGCGCCGCCGCGCGTCGAGCGGCTCGCTCCGGGGTAGCGCTCGCGCCGCCGACGCCCGCGCGAGCGCGCCGCGCAGCGAGCAGACGCGAGCAGCTCGCCGCCGCCGCGCGCGACGTCGGACGCGAGTCGACGAGGCGAACGCGCGACAGCCGTGCGTCGACCGCTCAGCGAGCACGCGCCGACGCGCGCGCTCGCGATCGCGCGTTTCGCTAGGCCGAGCGTACGCGCCGAGCGCGCCTCGCGCTACGCGCGAGAGCGCGCTGCGAGCGAGCAGATCGCCGCGACGCGCGAGAGCCGCTAGCGCGCGCGATCGAGCCGCGAGCGAGAGCGCGGGCGAGCTCGCGAGAGCGCGCCGCGCGACGCGCGAGCGCGCACGACGCGCCGCAGACGCAGCGCCGCACGACGCGCGCGTCGGCTCGAGGCTCACGCAGCGCGATACGATAGAGCGACGCGAGCGCGCTACTCGAAGCGACGCGCGTCGCGCGCGAGAGCGCGCGCCGCGCGCGAGCGAGAGCGCGCAGCCAGCGCCGCCGCAGAGAGAGACGCCGCCCGCTCGTGCGCGTCCGCCGCGCGCTGCGAGCGCCCAGCTCGAGCAGCGAAAGCGAGACGCGGAGCCGCAGAGAGGTCCCGAGCTAGCGCTCCGCGCTCGCTCGCTCGAGCTCGCAGCGAGCTCGAGAGAAGCGCGCATGCCGCCGGCCATCGCGCGCGCCGGCGAGCGACGCGCGCGCGCGCGACGCCGCCGCGCGCGCGCAGCGCGACGGCGCCGAGCGGAGAGCGCGCGAGAGAGCGCGAGCGCCGCGCCCAGAGAGCGCTCCGTCGGCGCTTCGCCGCGCCACGCGAGCAGCGCGCGATCGCGACTCGCGCAGAGCGCGCCGATCATAGCTCCAGCCGCGCGCGCCGGGACGCGCGAGCGCGACGCGCGCTCGCGCCGCGCCGATCGAGTCACCGCGCGATCGCGAGAGCGCGCGTCGCTCGCGCTCGAGCGCGCGCGCGCGCCGCGAGAGAGCGCGATAGCGGAGCGCGCGCGAGCGCCAGCGCGCGCGACGAGCGCTAGCGACGCGCGCAGCGCTCGAGCAGCGCTTAGCGATCGCCGCGCGCTATCGTTAGCGATCGCCGATCCGCCCCGCGCAGTCGCGACGCGACGTAGCGCGACGTCGAGAGCGCGGCCGCGCAGAGTCAGCGCGCGAGTAGCGCGCGAGCGCGCGTAGACGCGCGCTCAGCAGCGCGCGACGCGCGCGCGCGACGAGCGCTCCGCGCGCCGCTCGCGAGCGCGCGTAGGGGGCTCCGCAGAAGCGCGAGCGACGCGACGCGCGCGGAGCAAGAGAGCGCGAGCCGCGCGAAGCGCTACGATCAGCGCCGCGGAGCGCTCCGTCGCCGCGCGATCGCGCGCGCGGCGCGGACGCCGCGCGCGCCCGAAGAGCGATGCGAGCCGCGCGAGCTCGCGAGTCGAGCGCGCAGCGAGCGCGCGCGCGGCACGCGCGTAGCGCTCGAGCCGCAGACGCGATCGCGCGCGCCGCGCTCGAAGCCGACAGAGCACCGCGCGCGCGCGCGCCGATAGCCGCGCGCTAGCGATCGCGCGATAGCGCCGAGCGCCGCGCGCGCCCGAGCGAGCGGAGCGCGCGCGCGTCGAGAAGCGCGAGGGCTGCTCGAGCCGCGCGCGCTTCGCCGAGAGCGAGAGAGAGGAGAGCGAGCGCCCGCCGGAGGTCGAGCGCCGCGAGCGCCGCCGCGAGCGCCGAGATTAGAGCGAAGCGAGCGCGCCGTCTGCGCGAGAGAGCGACGATCTAGCGCGAGCGACGCGTTAGGCGACGCACGCGCGCCGTCGCGATCGAGCGCGTCGACGCCGGCGTCGCGAGATAGAGCGAGGACGCGCGCCGGGAGCGCGCGCTCGCCGCGCCGCGCGCGCGCGAGAGCGACGCGAGCGACGCGCGCGCCGCCGCCGAGCGGAGCAGTCAGACGCGAGAGCGCGCGAGCGTCGCGACGACAGCGCGAGCGCCGCGACGCGCAGACCCGGAGAGCCGAGAGCGCGCGACGCCAGGAGCGATAAGCTAGAGCAGCGAGCGAGGCGCTCGAGCGTCGACGCTCGCGAGCGAGAGACGCGGAGCGCCGCCGGCGAGCGCGCGACCGAGAGACGAGCGCGCGCGCGCGATTTTTTTTCCTTTTTGTTTTAGCAGTAGCGTCGACGAGGCGCGCGCCAGCGCGCGGCGCGCGCGCGGCGCTGCGCGAGACGCGCGGGCGCTATCCGCGCGCCGCTGCGATGCGCGCGGAGCGCGCGCGCGCGCGCGCCGGCGCGATTCGCAGCGCGCTGCTGCCGCCGCAACGCGCGCTCGCTCGCGCGCGCGCCGAGCCGCGCGCAGCTCGCGCGCAGCTCGCCGCTAGACGCGACGCGCCGCGACCCGCGCGCGCGCGCGCTCCGGCGCTCGCGACGCGCGCCGCAGCGTCGCCGCGCGCGCAGCGCCGCCCGACGCCGCCGCGCGCCGGGCGCCGCCGCGCGCCCGCAAGCGCGCGCGACTCACGCGCGGCACCGCGCGCTGCGCGTCGCCCGCGACCGCGCGCGCGCGCGGCTCCGCGGCCCGACGCCGCGCACGAACGCACGTCGCCGATTTCCCCCGGCGTTCGAGACACCGCGCCCGCGCCGCTCTCGGCGACGCGCGCGCGCGCGTCGCGCGAGCTCGCGGCAGCGCCCTCGACTCCGCTCCGCGCCGCCCGCGCAGCCGCGCGATTATCCGCTCGCAGCGCGGGATCGCCGCCGTCGCGCCTGCGCCGCGCCCGCCGCGCGCGCGCGCCGCGCGCTCGCGCGCCGCAGCGCGCGCGCGCTCGCGCGCGCGCGCGACGCGCGCGCCTGGCGGCGTCGCGCTCGCACGCGCGACGCGGCGGCGAGCCGTCGCGCGCGGATCGCGCGAGGCGGCGCATCGCGCGATTTCGCGCAGCCGCGCGTCGCGCGTCGCCCGCGCGCGCCGCCGCGCCTGCGCCGCGCGCACGCGCGCGCTACGCTGCCCGCGCGCGCTCGCGACGCGTGCGCGCCGCCCCGCGCGATTCGTCAGCGGTCGCCACGCTCCACCCCGGCGCTCGCTCGAGCGACGCTGCCGGTCGCGGCTTCCCGCTAGCCCCCGCGCGCGTCGCGACGCCGCGAGCCCGCGCGCCGGCGCCGCGCCGCGCGCGCTCCTCGCGCGAGCGCGCAGCCGCCGCGCGACCGTCGGCGCCGTACCGCCGCCGCGATCGCGCTGCGGTCGGCGCCGCGCTGTCTGACGCGCGCGCGCACCAGCGCGCGAGCGCGCTACCGAGCGATCGCGCCGCAGCGCGCGCGACGCCGCGCGCGCGCGCGCGCGCCGCTCGCGAGCGCAGCCTGCCGCGCCGCGGCGATCGCGACGTCGCGCGCGTCGACGCATCCGCGCCGCTGCGCGCCGGGCAGCGCCGAACGCGCGCCCGCGCGCGTCGAGCGCGCGCCGACACCCACTCCCGAGCCCGGCAGCGCACGCCGCCGCGCGGCATCGTCGCGAGTATCCGCCAGCGCGGCGTCGCGCGTCGCTATTCCGCCGCCGCGACGCGCGCTGCGAGCCCCGCGCGCTGCGACGCCGCGCGCCGCCGGCGCGCGACGCGCGCCGCACCCTGATTCGCGCAGCGCTCCGACTCGTCGCGCGCGCACCCCCCCGCAGCTCGATCCCGGCCGCCGCGCGCGGAAGCCCGCGCCGATCGCTGCGCGACGCGCTGGCGGCGCGCGATAACGCCGCTCGTCGAGGCGCGCGCCCCGGCTCGTCGGCGCGCGCTCGCGACCGATCGCGCGCGCTGCGACCTGGCGCGCGATCGCCCCGCGCGACGGCCGCAGCCCGCGATGCGCCGCCCGCCAGCTCGCCGCGCACGCGCGGTGCGACCGCGCGCTCGACGGCATCGCGTTAATCGCTTCGCCGCGGCGATCTGCGCGCCGCGCGCGCGCGACCGCGCGGCGCGAGCCGTCTCCGCGGAGACGCGCCGCGAACGCGCGCGGACGCTCCGCGCGCCGCGCCGCCCGGGCGAGACGAGCCGGCGCCGCAGCGCGGCCGTCGTCCGCTCGCGCGGCAGCGACACGCGCGCGCGCTCGCGCGACGCTGCCGCGCGCGACCGCCGTACGCCGTCGCCGCGCGAGCGCGGCTGCGCGCCGACGCGTCCGCCCTCTCGCTGGCGCGAGCGCGCGACGCGCGCGCGCCGCCGCCGGCGCGACCGAACCGCCGCACGCGCCGCGGCGGCCGCTACGCGCGCGCCGCGCGCGGAGCGCCGCCGCCGATTTGCGGCCGCGCGCGCGAGCCGGCGGCGCGTTCGCGCGCGCGACGCCGCCGGCGGGCGCGCCGCCGCGCAGCGCCGCTCGTACGCGCGCGGCCGACGCAGCGTCGCGCGCGCTGCCGCACGTGCGCGCGCGAGTCGCGATCGTATCGCCCGCCGCTCGCGCGCTCGACTGCGCCGCGCCGATATCGCCGCGCGCCGCGAGCGACGCAGGGCCCTTCGCGCGCCAGCGCGCGCTTCGCGCGCGCGCCGCGGCGAAGCCGCGGGCGCCGTCGCGGAACCCCGCCAGCGCTCGGCGCCGCCGCTCGTCCGGGCGCTGCGCGCGCGATCGCCGGCGCCGCGCGAGCCGGCCGTCGCGCGCTCCGGCCGCGACGCGTCGCGCGCCGCTGCGCGGCTGCTGCGCGCGCCGTCGAGCGCTCGCTCCGCGCTCGCGACGCGGAGCTGCGACGCGCGCTACGCCCGCGCGCGCGGCGCGTCGCGCCGACCGCGGCGCGCGCTCGCCGCGGCGCGCGACGCGCGCGCGCGCGCGCTCGGCCGCCGCGCGCGACGCTGAGCGCCGCTCGCGCCCGGGCCGCCGCGCGTCGCCGAAGCGCGCGCGCGCCCCCGCCCGCGCCGCGCACGCTGCGCGCGCGCGCTCGCTTCGTCGGCGCGCGGCGCCGCGCTATCGCGTCGCGCGCGCCGCGCACGCGCGTCGACCCGCGGCGTTCGACGCGCGCGCGCTTTCGACGCGCGCAAATTCGTAGCCACCGCGCGCCGCGCGCGACGCGCTCGGCGACGATACCGCGACGCGCGCACCGTCGCGCCGCCGCGCGCTACCGCGCCAGCGCGATCGACGCTGCGCTACGTCGCCGCGCTGCCGCGACCCGGCGCGCGCGCCCGCGGCGCTGCTACGCCGCGCGCGACGCGCGCCCGCGCGTCGACGCGCCCGCCGCGCGCGCGCGACGATCCGCTCGCGGCCGTCGTCGCTCGGCGAGCGCGCGCCCGCGCGCGCGCCGGCGCAGGCGCGAGCGACTTCGCGCCAGCGTCGCCGCGCGTCGAATCCGCCCCGCGCGCGACGCGTCGCAGCGCGCGCTACAGCGCCGCGCCGCCGCGCGCGCTGCGCGCGCCGACGCCCGCCGAGCGCGCGTCGCGCCGATCGCCCGCGCGGACCAGCGACTCGGCTGCGGCCGCGCGGCGCGCCGCGCACTGCGCCCGATCGCCGCGCCCCGAGTCCGGCGCGCGTCGCGATCCCGCCAGCCGCGCGCCGCTAGCCGCGTTCGCGGGCGCTGCGCCGCGACCGCAGCGCGCGCGGCGCCGCTCGCCGCGCGCGCGCGACGCGCGCCGTGCTGCCGAGCTCTGCCCCGCGCCCCGCGACGAGCCGCGCGCGACGGCGCGACCGGCGCGATCCGCGGGGCTCGGCGATACGCCGCCATCGCGCGCGCGACGCGTCCGCCGCGTCGCGCGTCGCTGCGCTCCGCGCGCGCGCAGCGCGCAGACGCGCGTCGGCGCGTCGCCGACGCGCGCGCGACGCCGCGTCGTGCTCTCGACGCATCAGCGCGTCCGAGCGCCGCACGTCGCGCGCGCGTCGCGAAGCGCAGCCGCGCGTCGCGGCCGCCCGCGCGTCCGATCATGCGCAAGCGGGCGCGGCTGCCGCGCGCGGTACGGCGCGCGCCAGCGGACGCGCGCGCGATCGCCGCGCGCGCGCGTCGACCAACGCGCGCCGCCGCGAGCTCGCCATCCGCGTCGCGCGACATCGCGCGCGGCGGCCGCCGCACAGCAGCGCAGCCGCGACGCGTCGATCCGCGCCGATACCGCCGCAGCGCGCGCGCGCGAGAGCGGAGCCGTCGCGACGCGTGGCGCGCGAGCGCGCCGCAGCGCGCGCCACAATCGCGCGCCGACGGCGCTCGCGATCGCGCGCGCGCGCAGCGCGGCCGCGCGGCCGTCCGCGCACGCTCGCGCGCGCGCGCGCGGCGGCGCCGCGCATCCGCGCAGCTCACGAGGCGCGCGCGTCAGCAGGTAGCGCGCGCGCGCGTCTCTTCTGCGCGATCGCAGCAGTAGTCACGCATCGAGCCGCGCCGCGCGCGAGCGGCCGTCGGCGCGCGCGCCGCCGGCGCCGGCTCGCAGCCGCGATCCTGCCGCGCGCTCGACGCCTGCGCGGCTGCGCGCGCGCGAGCGCGCACGCCGATACGGCGCGCGCGCGCGGCGCGCAGACGGCTTCGCGCTGTCGCGCGCATCAGCGCTCTGCGCGCGCGCCGGCGCGCGCAGCGCGGCGGTCGCCGCGCGCGTCACGTCGCTCGTCTGCAGCGCGCTCGCGCATCGTCGGCCCGATCCGACGTACGCTGCACGACGCGCTCAGCGTCGCGCCGCGCGCGCGACGCACGCCGCGGGCGCCGAGCTCAGCGCGACATCGCGCTGCGCTGCGCGCTCGCGCGACGCGCGCGATTTCGTCGCTCGCGTCGCTCGCGCCGACCTCTGCGCGACGCGCGCGCGCGCGCAGCGAGCAGTCGCGCGCCGCAGCGCTCGCCCGCGCCGTCGCGCGCGACGCGCCGCGCGCTCGTCCGCCGCGCGCGAACGCGCGCCGTCACCGCGACGCCCAGCGCCGCGCTGAGCATCATCCGCCTGATCTGACGCCTGCAGGGCACGCGACGCGTCGGCCGCGCGCGCCGCAGCCGCGCTGGCGCGCCAGCGCGCGACGCTGGCGCGCGACCGCGTCGTCGCGCGCCGCGCGCATGAAGCGAAGATCGCGCAGCGCGCGCGTCGCGCACGTCGCCGCAGCCGCGAGCGCGCCTGCGCACCACGCGCGCCGCGCGTCACGGCGCGCTGCCGCGCGCGCGCGCGCGCGCGCCTGCCATCACGCGAATAGCGCCGACGCGCACCGTCGCGCCAGACGCGCGCGCGATAGCGCGCGCGCGCGCGCGGAACCGTGTCCAACCGAGCGCCGCGATTCGCGCGCGCGCACACCGCGCGCGCGGAGCCGCGCCCCGCGACGCTCCGCGATCGCGCGCGCGCGCGCGCCGCCGCGCGCGACGCGCGCGCGCCGCGCGCCGCGCGCGCGCGCGGCGCGCGGCGCGCGCGCCGGCCGCGTCGACGCGATCGCACGCGCGCGCGCCGGCGCGGCGCTCGCGACGCGCGCCCACGCGCGCGCACGCGTCCTCGCGCGCTGCGCCGTGACGCGCTCGCTCGTCGCGCTACCGCGCGGCGCGCGCGCGCCGCGCGCCGCGCCGCCGCCGTCGTCAGCGCCGCGCCGGTCTTCGCACACCGACCGCGAGTCGCGCGCGTCGCGCGCGCGCGCGACGCGCGTCGCGCGCCGCGCGCGCCGCGCGCGGCGCGCCCGCGCCGTCGACGCGCGCGCGGCTGCGCCGCCGCGCGCCGCACGCCGCGCTCGCGCGCTGCGCAGCGCACGGCGCGCTATCGGCGCGCCGTCGCGTCGCGCGCTCGCACGCCGCGGCGCGCGCGCGCGCGCGCGCCGCGCGACGCCGGCGCGACGACGCTGCGCGCGCGCGCGCGCGCGCGCGTGCGCGCGCGCGCGGCGCGCGCGCGCGCGCGCGCGCGCCGCCGCGCGACCGCGCGCCGCGCGGCGCGCCGCGCCGCGCGCGCGACGCGCGCGCGCCGCGGCGACGTACGCGCCGCGCGCGCGCGCGCGCCCGCGCGCGCGCGCGCGCGCGCGCGCGCGCGCTCGGCCGCGCGCGCGCGCGCGCGCGCGCGCGCGCGCGCGCGCGCGCGCGCGCGCGCGCGCGCGCGCGCGCGCGCGCTCGCGCGCGCGCGCGCGCGCGCCTCTCGCGCGCTGCTCCGTTACGCTGCCGCGCGTCGAGCGCGCGCGCGATCCGCGCGCCGCGCGAGCGCGCGCCGCGCCGTCGCGCGCGGCGCGCGCGCGCCGCGCTCGCGACGCGTCGCTGCGCGCGCGCGCCGCGCGCGCGTCGAGGCGCGCCGCGCGACGCCCGCGCGCGCGCTCGCAGCGCGCGCGCCGCCGCGCGCGCGCGAGCGCGCGATCGCGCGCGCCGCGCTCGCGCGCGCGCGGCCGCGCGCACGCGCGCGCGCGCGGCCGCGCGCCGCGCGCCGCCGCCGCGCCGCCAACGCGCGCGCGACGTCGCCGTCGACGCGCTAGCGCGCGCGCGCGCGCCGCGCGCCGCGCGCGCGCGCGCCACGCGCGCGCTCGCGGCGCTCGCGAGCCGCACGCGCCTGCGGCGCGCGCGCGCGAGCCTGCGCGCGCGTCGCGCGCGCCGACGCCGCGCCGCGCGACGCATCTCACGGCGTCATCCGGCGCGCCGATCGCAGCTGCGCCGCGAGCGCGCCGCGCCCGCGCAACGCGCGCGGCCGCGTCGCGAGCATCGCGCGCCGATCGCGTGCGCGCCGCGCAACGGAGCGCGCAGCGTCGCGCCCCACAAGCGCCGCCGTCGGCGCGCGACGCCGCGCGCGCGATCGACGCGCGCAACCGCGCCGCCGAGCACACCGTCGCACGGCGCGCAGCCGCGCACGCTCGCGACGCGCGACGCGCGCCGCGCGCGCGCGGCGGCCGGCGCCTGGCGCCCGCTCACGGCGCGCGCTCAGCGCGCGCGCGCGCCGCGCTCGCTGCCGCGCGCTCGCGGCTGTGACGCGCCGCGCCGCGCTGACGCCGGCGCGCGCTCGCGCCGCGCGCCGCCGCGAGCCGCGTCGCGCGCGCCGCGCTCGCCGCCGCGTCTGCGCGCCTCGCAGCGCCCGACGCGCCGATTCGAGGCGCGCGCCGCGGCGCGACGCCGCGCTCGCCGCGCGCCGCGCGAGCGCGCCCGCGGATCGGCCGCCGCGCCCGCGCGCGCGTCCGCGCGTCGCTCAGCGAGCCCCGCGCTCGGCGCGGCCGCGGCTCCGCGCGCGACGCGCGCGCCGGCCGCTCGGCGCGCTCGCGCGCGCGCTCCATGCCGCGCGCGCGCGCAAGGCTGCGCGCGAACGCGCGCGCGCCCCCCGCGCGCGATCAGCGGACGCGCGCTCGCCGTCGCCCCGGCGCGCGCGCGCCGCGCGGCGCGCGTCGACCGCGCCAGCTGCTGCGCGCGCGCGCGAACGCGCCGGCGCGCGCGCGCGACGGCCCGCGCGCGCGCGTCGCGCGCCGCCGCGTCGGCGCCGTCCCCCGCGCGCGGCCGCGCCCGCGCCGCGCTGCCGCGCGCGCGCCCACCGCCGCGACGCGCGGCCGCCGTATGCCGCGCGCGCTGATCCGGCGCCGCGCGCGCCGCGCCGCGCGCGGCGCGACGCGCGCGGCCCGCGCGCCGCCGCAGCGCGCGCAGCCGGTCGACGCAGTCGCTACGCGGCTGCGCCGCCGCCGCGCCGCGTCGCGCGCAGCGCCGCGACGCTCGCAGCGCACGCCGCCGACGGCGCGCGTCCGCGCTGCGCGCCGCGCGCGTGCCGCGCTGCGCGATCGCTCGCGCGCGCGCGCGCTCGCCGCAGGCGCCGCCGCGCCGCCGCGCCGATTCGCGCGCGCCGCGCGCCGGCTCGCGCGCGCGCCAAGCAGCCGCGCGCGCCCGGCCGACCCGGCTCCCGCGATCGCTGCGCGCGCGAGCGCGCGCGCGTAAAAACGCGCCCGCAGACGCGCAAAAAAAAAGCGCGCTAGTGTCGCGGCGCCCGTCGCGACGCGCCGGCGCGCCGCGCTGCGCGGCCGCGAAAAAACAAAAACCAAAGCGCCCGGCGCGCGGCCGGCGCGGCCGAGCCGCCCGCTGCGCCCGCGCGCGAGCCGTCACCCGCGGCGCTATCGCGCCGCGCGCGCGCGCGCCGCCCGATGCGCGTCGCACGCGCCGCGTCCCCGCCGCGCCCGCGCGACGCTGGCGCCGCGCGCCGCTCGGTCCGCCCGCGCGCGCGACGCGCGCGCTGCGGTCGCGGCGCGACGCGCGCGCCGCGCGCGCCGCGCGCGCGCAAGCGACTGCGCGCGTCGCGCGCGCGAGCGCCTCGGCGGCGGGCGCTCGCGCGCGATACGCCAGCGCGCGCGCGCGCGCTCGCGTCGCCGCGCTGACGCGCACGCCTGGTCGCGCGCTGACCCGCGCGTCGCCGCCGCCGCGCGCGCGCGCCGCGCGCGCCGCGCGCGCGCGCGCCCCCGCCGATCGCGCGCGAGCGCGCCGAGGCGCGCCGCGCGATCCCGCGCCGCGCGTCCGCGCGCCGCGCCGCGCGCCCGCCGACGCGCGCGCCGCGCAGACCCGACCGGCCCCGGACGCGACCCGGCCGCCGGCGCGCGCCCACCCCCGCCGCCGCGGACGCTAGCGCACGCTCGCGCCCGCCCCCCGCCGCCCCAGCCACGCCGCACCCCCCACGCCCCCCCGCCGCGCCAGCGCGCCCGCAACGCCGCCGCCCCGCCGCGCGCCGCCAGCGCGCCGCCCCTCGCCGCAGCGCGCGCCCCGTCCCGCCGCCCAGCCCCCCGCCCCCGCGCCCCCCACCCCGCGCGCCCGCGCCACCCAGCCCCCGCGCCCCCCCCGCCCCGCGCCGCGCCGCGCCCCCCCGCTCCGCCCCCCGTCCAGGCCCGGCGCGCGCCGCGCGGGCCCCGCCGCCGCGCGCCGCCCGCCGCCCCGGGGCCCGCCGCGCTGCGCGCCGCCGCCGCGCGCCGCCCCGCGCCCCCCGCCGCACGCGCGCGCCGCGCGCAACGCCCACCCCCCCGCCACCCAGCCCGCGCCGCGCCAGCCGCCCGCGCGCCGCCGCCCCCCGCCACCGCCCCCGCCCGCCCCCCCCCGCCGGGGGGCACGCCGCCGCCGCGCGCCCCGCTTCCCCGGCGCGCGGCCCCGTCCGGGCGGCAGCGGCCGCGCGTGCCGCGCGCGCGCCGGCCGGCGGCGTCCGGCCGCCTCCACCCGGCGGTCGGTCCCCCGGCTCGTGCCTCCGCCACGCTGCCTCCGCGCGGGGCCCCGCCACGCTGCGCCGGCGCCCGGGGGTCGGTCCGCCGCAGGCTCGCGCGCTCCGCCGCAGCGCGCGCGCGCTGCGCCGCGTGCGCTCTGGCCGCGCGCGTGCTGCTAACCGGCGCGCGCCGCGTCGCGCCGCGGGCTCGCCCCCCCCGCGTGGACGGGGAGGCGTCTCGGGCGGGAGTCGGTAGGAGGATGCAAAGGGAACGGGTCACTCTGAGAAAATAAGGACTGCGCTCGGGTACGAGCGAGGCGAAGGGGACGCCTGTTCGTGCGTTTGCTGCCATCATGAATGCTGAGAATTACACAACCAAGGTCACCTTGTGAGCCACTCAGGAGCTCTTTCCACCGTGAGCACAAACACACGCACCACACACGTCACTACACACACATGCGCAAACACACATCACACAACACTACCCCTGCAACCAATGCACGCGACGCACAGACACACACAGCACACACAACCACACCACACACAACCAACACACACACACACACACTCCCAACACACACACACACCACACACACACAAACACAACACACCCTCACACAC
>NW_026945384.1:56719-69219 GCF_034702125.1 Engraulis encrasicolus | reverse complement strand
CCCCCCCATACCACACCGCACCTCATCGCACATACCCCAGCACAATGGGGTACTTAAAGGCGCTTTTCTACATACAAACGGGCTGCGCCATTTCGTGTCGTGTCGTGTGGAGGTGAGTGGTGCTGAGTGGTACTGTCAAACCAGCCCGTTATTTGTTTCCATTACAAAACGTGTTACCCGGATTATGGTTGGACTTACGTTTTTGCTGTTGTCACATAGTATTACTTTACAGAACGTAGGCCGAAATATATCTCAGCTATCGAAGTAGGCTATAATAGCTTCAGACACATCATATTTGGATACTACAATGCTAATTTCTGCCTTCGATTTTCAGTTACAGTAATACAGTGTCAAACTAAAGAGCAGTCAGAGAGAGTTAATCTGGTGGCCGCCATGATTATATTTTGATTCACCGGTGAGGACGAGCTGACGTGAATGCTGGGTAATAGGTTGCAAATGACCCCCTGGGCTCGCCTGACGGTAGGGACACATAGGAGGCGAAGCAAGCGAAGCGAAGAGAGGCGAAATCCAACCGTCATTAGGTCGTCGCAGCGACTCAAATGGAATGGAACAGTTATGTTGTTGATTTGATTGGGCCGCGGCAGGCGAATTCGCTCCTCATTCGCTTCGCTCCTGTTCGCTTGCTTTCGCTTGCCTTCGCCTCTTGTCGTAGTTTTGCCAACATTTCTTCATTAATATTTACAATTATTTATTGGAAATTAACACAATATCTTCACATGAAGAATATCTTCATTTCAGAGGTTTTGCTCTCAAATGTGCTTCTCTGCCAGCAATACACTTTTAGAGACATTCTGTGGGTCCACCAAAGACAGCTGCTGTCGTAAACTGAGTTACAGAGGTGTCGAGTCACACAGCCACTTGGGCTGGAATTAGTGAGTTGGTTATCAGAAGTGACCAGTTCCATATTTGACTCAGTCAGTTAGAGGCTGAACTGACCATATTTGTGAATGTATTCTTGTACTGAGGCACTGATGCTTTGACCATGTTACATGATGCAATACACTTGTGGGGTTTAAATACTGTTCTCAGATGCAGTTCAAGAGAACGGTTGCGGTAAGGATAGGTGAGGTTGTGAGCAGGGCCTCGTGCTCTGTCTCACAACAAGCCGTTCTCACACTTAGGAGAAGAGCTGGGGACGACTGGGGAAGCGCTTGGCGGATGGGCGCTAAAGCCCTGATGCTAAAGGCACTATGCTACATTATGGTATTCTAAGGGTTAACTGAATTGCTCTTCTCACTTGCAATGTATCAATAAATGTAACTTTCTTGATGGCAATGGCATTCGTCTTCTCCTGTGATTTCCTGGCTTCTGCTTCCTTCACTGTTCTCCTGCACAAAGATGGGTAATGTATGCTTATGGCTGATGGGGTCCAATTCACTAAATAATAACTAAGTATGTAAAAGTGATAACAATAATACAAGTACTTGGGTATTAATTGGTAAATGGTAAACATATACGAGTCAGATAGCAGAAGATGGTTATCCATTGCGCAACAGGCAATAGCCCAGATTAAGTCTTATTAATTAAATTGGGTTATGGACTATTTTATTGGCCCAGCTAATAATCTTAATTAGCAATGTGGGTTAATGAAAAAGTTACAACATATTTGGCGAGCCTGCCAGGAGAGTTTATTAGATAATTTGAATAATTTTGGATAAATAATTTTGTTCAGAAATTGTTTAATGGTCTATCTCAAAAGTTCCTAGCAATCTGTCTGTTTTCAGTAAAGTGCTTTCCAGGATTGGTGAGTGGAGTTGATATGTTTACCATACAGTTTAAATTGTGATTTGACTGATTTTTGTGAGTTATCAAGTGGTTAATTGATTTTATCAGTATTGCAGAGATTTTCAAGGCCTGTGGTGTTTCCTGCCAAAGGGGGGCCACTGGAGCTGTGACATCAGTTGACCATGTGACTAAGGGCCATTTGTGGTAATTTCCAAGATGGCGGCTGAAGCAAGTAGGACAGAGAGCACATGTCAGCTGCTGCTAGAAAATGCATTTAAAGATGCAATTTGCCTTCTGACACGACACATAACATGAGGAAGATAAGTATAGTTTGATTAATGGTTTTGATAAGTTATTTCTGTGTATTTGATGAGTTTATTGAGGAATTAAGAGTTTGTGGCATGGGCAGTGAAGACACGCATGCACAAGTCTAATGAAGTTTTATGGTGTTTATTTTAAGTTGCAGTGTAGGTTAAAAGAACTGTTATAATACTACTTGTTTACTGTTGTTTTAGTGTTGTTATTAAGGTTAAGATCTAAATTTCTGGAGTATTCTGTCTCTCTTTGAAGCTGTATTTAGCCGCATGGGTGGTGAGCTATTCATAGCTGCGGCCTAGCATTTGACACCCACATGTGAACAGCTCAGTTACAGTCACCTTTTAGTGTAAATTCTTATTTACTGAAAATCTGCCAAATTACAATTTCTCTTTACACATATATTCATTTCTGGTTGGAAATGTAATGGGCTATAGTCACGTGCACATTTAATGGGGTAATTAGGAAATTTAATAGATTTATTTCTAGATAAATCAACTTTAGGAGTCTTTGTGCAAAAGAACAAGGAACAGAAGGAATGCCACGGAGAAGGTGCCATTGGGTCATTGCAAGTTTGTAAGTATGAATTTTATCTCTATTTGACTAAATTTTAGTTGGGTAGTGTGTGTTAAGAATATTCTAGTCTATTTGAGTCTACTGGGGAGGTTTACGACCTTTTACGACAGCTGTTGCCAGCTCGTCTATAGTCTATTCTGCAGGCAGAGAGATTGTGAACAAGCTATTTAAAAATGCCCATAGCCTCTCCGGCCGGGAGTCTGTGAGCAATTTGACACCTTAGGCAACTTTGTTAAATTGACTACTATATAAGTGAATGGGGGTATGTACGTGTGAGTGAATGAAATGTTTCGTGTTATTATACAAATACATTATTAATCATAGAATCAGTTTTCATGGAAATTAATTTGCAAATATTGGAGTTGGTTACTACAGTAACAAGCAGTTGCAACACTGATATAGTCATGACAGAATGCATGTACATACATAGAATACACACATACACAAAATGGAAAGCTCAGAAGTTTGCAGAAAGGAGACTAGGTGCACTTTGCTAATGGTGTAAAATGTAACGTTGAATTTTGTTCCTCCTTATGACTTTTTAACTTATAGGGTAAAATTAATTAAGTTTAACTTGCTTTCCACTATGGTTAAGTGTACCATGTCATAGGAATGTAACGAAAAGCTGAGCTATGTGTATCATACACAAGTACATACATACATATGGGTTAAGTGTTATCTTGAATGATTGAATCTGCAGATGTATTGGGTATTTCTTCTGTCAACTGTTTAGTGTTCTGTTCTTGTGGTCAACTATGGTACTACTGTTGTTTAATTAATATTGATGAAGTGGTGTTATGTTGACTACAAGAATAGATTTTAAGTTGAGCCTAAGCTTTCCTTTTCAGTTGCACAGACAGGTCCCTTGAAATGTGCAGACATTCATCATACTGGATCTGGAATGACCACCAGTCCTAGGTCTTTGCCTCTCTGAACTTCTTTTTGTCGTGTCCTAAATTGGGGGTATAGAAAAAAGTGGAAAAAGTGAAGTAATGCTAGCCTATACAACAAAAGATGGATATGAACGCGCCGGTATCCTACCAATTTGGCTGTGTGAAAGCGGTGAAGGCGATTGCTAGGGGTTCCATTCCACAGTATAAGATAAGACTCTAATGAGCTGTTATAATTCTCAAAGCAAGTTCACTTGGTCCTGGGCTATTCTGTGTACATCGTGCGCTGACTACCCCAGTACAGAGTGTATTTTGGTAGGCAACTTTGTGGTATTGTATAGGTTTATTTTGAGTTATGGTAATATAATATATATATTATGAAACAACAAAGACTCTATTTTTTACTGTGGAATGATATAACTCGTAGAAGTGGGAAGCCACTGGGGAAGTATTAAGACGAAACGTGGCCACGGTTTCGCAGAAAAGAAAAAGGTAAGCGGGAGAGCGATGTTGGCAGCACATCGTTTAGTCGGATGTCTTAGGGACATGGAATTTTGGGCGAGTGAAGCTGCAATCGCATTGGATGAGGTTTAGAATCATTCAATGGGGTCAGGAAGCTGAAACAGGTCAACTCTTAGTTGAGTTGTCTCTGTCGATGAAGAGTTGTTCAGAGAAGTAAACATCTATTGATTGACCATTTCAGTGTTTGTGATCTTTCTCTCATCTTGTGGCAGGAGTCATGAATCTTGTTACAGGGTGCTGGGCCATGATGACTGAGGGTGAGGAGTGAGTGTCTTGTCTTGTCACCTGGTGTTGGTAAGTTTGAGTGAGTGAGTGTGCCCTTAGAGAAAGACTAGTGAGTGCTTGTTGAATGAAGGCAATGGAGTCTTCCATTGTGGTGAGTGTAAATGTCTGTTATTTGTTAAGTAACTTAAAATGAGAAAATCTTAAGAAAAATGGTAATGGAGAAATACAGTAACACATAGACTAAACACATTGAGTCTATTTAACTTTTAGTTTATTTCCTGTGGGGGATTTTTGTTTGTTTTATTTTTTTAAAGGTTTAATTTCAGTTTGGAACATCATCTTAGATGTCTGGGGTTTATTTTTGAGTCACTGCTATTGATAGCTCTAATTATTCTCTTAACATTACTAAGGGGAGTCTTTTTAGCAGTTGTAATAACACATGTTATAACCAGAGATGTGTGTGTGTGTCTCTCCCTTTCAGTAGCTAAAGAAGGCGCTTTACGACCTGTCGTAAAAGGACACTGCTTGCAGGGGCATGGAGTGACTGGTCATACAGAGTGGGTGAGACAGAGAGTGAATGAAAAGGCACATACACTTTGATATGGTAGGAGAGTTTAAGGTAACGCTTCTTAAAGCGGTGACTCATTCTCATTTCTAGTTTCATTTTCATTTTATTTCTCATTCTTATTTTATTTTAATTTCATTTTGCACACAGTTTAATTATTTATTTTGGGGGTTTGAGTTATTTTGCCCACAAGGGTAATTGGTTTATTTGATCACTTATATTGACTTAGTATACTTAAGTCAACGTTAAATGTAAAGCATGAAGACTAAAGTTAGTTGACATGTAGTCATATTTGACATTGCTGATCATATACAAGTACACTTTAGGATTTTATTTGCACACATTTTGGTTTCACTTAAAAGTTTATTTTGATTTCTTTTGGGGTTTTACTTAATTTATTTAATTTATTTTGGTTAACGTTAACGTTGTAGACTTGGAGTTTTAATACTGTAAGCGTGCAAAGCATTTGTGAGATTGCAGTAGGCACAAAGTACCTCTCAGATATGAGAAGTTGACCTGTTCCACAGAAAATAATTCTATTCTCTGTGGAAGGGGGGTAGAGTGTAGAAATTAAAATTATTTTGCCAAAAGAAGTGTTATAGGTCATGAACAAGTTCACTAGAATGCACCATACATGCATACAACATCATATAGGTTGAGGAGAAGTGTATACACTGATTGTTGAAAGCAGTGAAATAATTTGGGTGTGTGCTAACATTTATTTGTAGTTACAGGTGGAAATAATGAGGAGTGGTCGAAGAGGAAAATCATCATGGAAGGTTGCCAGTGGATGATCTCTCTGCCTCTCTCTGAATCTCTCTCAAGGACTGAGCTGTCTCTCAAGTGAGGGAAAAAGTTCAACATGGACAGTTGGACTGAGGTCATCAAAGGGTTGTCTCTGCTGAGATGATCTGTTGCTGTTTCCGGAGGATCAACGACTGTCGTTTTGAAAGTTTTGTGGATTAATGGAAGGTGTTTCTTTCTGATTGAAAGTGGACTGAGTTGTTTCAAGTGACAAAGGGGCGTCAGGAGACGTTCCAGGAGTTTCGATGGACAGAGTTCAAGGAGCTGAGGTCAGTTGGACCTGATGGCAGGTGTGGGCACGAATGCCAGGACTGAATCCTGCCAGCTAGAGAAAGGCTGGAGGAGTGCAAAAGAGTCGCTGAGGAATTGCCACAGTGCCATGCAGGCAAGGAGCTGATGCCAGCATCCACGGATGGGTGCAAAAGAAATGTACCAGAGATCGTCGAAAGATTGCTGAAAGACTGAGAAATGTGAGCTGAATGGTACTGGAGTTGTAGGGGGTGTCTCGTGATACCTTCTCCGCAAGGGGCTCGGCCGAGTGTTTCCAAGGCTCGGACAGTCCTCATCTGGAGGGGTTGCTATGGACACATGCAAAGAATGGATCTACAGGAGCAACGACAGCTGCCCATAAGCTGTTTCCAACAGGTTTCACGGGGGAGAGAGAGACAGAGCGATGGGCAAGAGAGAGAGAGAGAGAGACTTGTCTGGCAACAACAAGATGGCGTCATGGACATTATGGACATTAGTTAGTGACCACTTCTGCAAGTAAGACAGGTTAGGGGTATACTGCACACCTAATTGTTTCATTGAATTCACATTTTTTGTTTTTTTTTCATTCATTTCATCTTTTTGGTTGATTTCATATTTTTGATTGTTTCATTGATTTCATTTGCTGATTACTTTATTATTTTCAGAAATTTTCTGATTTCAGGTTTTGAAGTGAATTGCATACAGTTGCATTCAACATTTAGTGAGGTACATACTGATTCTGATTTTACAGGAATAAATTCATTAAAGGCTGTCGGGCCACACACAAATGGTTGGAGAAAATATTCACATGGGTTTGCAAACAGTGGGTGGTTCAATAAAGGGGCCATTCGTAATTTCTTTTGGGAAAAGTTTGAGTTAACAAGAGTGTCAACTTTGAAGGACGTTTCATATTTTATTGACTGACTGTTGTACATTTTAGTGCTCAAAAGGTTTCATGCAGAATATTAATGAAAAAATGATTTTAAGGTTTAAAATTCGGTTTGAATTTCAAAAGGGGCGTTATGTCGTAGTTTTGCCAACATTTCTTCATTAATATTTACAATTATTTATTGGAAATTAACACAATATCTTCACATGAAGAATATCTTCATTTCAGAGGTTTTGCTCTCAAATGTGCTTCTCTGCCAGCAATACACTTTTAGAGACATTCTGTGGGTCCACCAAAGACAGCTGCTGTCGTAAACTGAGTTACAGAGGTGTCGAGTCACACAGCCACTTGGGCTGGAATTAGTGAGTTGGTTATCAGAAGTGACCATTTCCTTATTTGACTCAGTCAGTTAGAGGCTGAACTGACCATATTTGTGAATGTATTCTTGTACTGAGGCACTGATGCTTTGACCATGTTACATGATGCAATACACTTGTGGGGTTTAAATACTGTTCTCAGATGCAGTTCAAGAGAACGGTTGCGGTAAGGATAGGTGAGGTTGTGAGCAGGGCCTCGTGCTCTGTCTCACAACAAGCCGTTCTCACACTTAGGAGAAGAGCTGGGGACGACTGGGGAAGCGCTTGGCGGATGGGCGCTAAAGCCCTGATGCTAAAGGCACTATGCTACATTATGGTATTCTAAGGGTTAACTGAATTGCTCTTCTCACTTGCAATGTATCAATAAATGTAACTTTCTTGATGGCAATGGCATTCGTCTTCTCCTGTGATTTCCTGGCATCTGCTTCCTTCACTGTTCTCCTGCACAAAGATGGGTAATGTATGCTTATGGCTGATTGAGCCCAATTAACTAAATAATAACTAAGTAGGCTATGTAACAGTGATAACAATAATAATAATAAGTACTTGGGTATTAATTGGTAAATGGTAAACATACACGAGTCAGATAGCAGAAGATGGTTATCCATTGTGCAACTGGCGATAGCCCAGATTAAGTCTTAATAATTATATTGGGTTATGGCAATTTTATTGGCCCAGCTAATAATGTTAATTAGCAATATGGGTTAATAAAAAAGTCACCACAGTCTCTCATAGGAATGAATGGCAAAGTTCGCAAATTTGCGTGTATGTGTCCCTACCGTTAGCCAGCCGGCTGGTGTTTGCGCTGAGTTGAGCAGTGTCGTACTCAATTGAAGAGCGAAAAGTGGCAGCGAAGTCGGGCTCTGTCAAGATGTACCGGATAAAAAACGGGTAGCAGGCTACAAAAGAGCCTTAAAGGGACACTGTCCTATTTTTGGAAATACGCTTATTTTACACCTCCCCTTGAGTTAAATAATAGGCTTTTACCATTCTCCTGTACTTCCAACCGTTGTCTAGTTATGGCAGTTGTTACAAACCCAGTCAGACAAAACATGGGTATGGAACATAAGAGACCAGGAAAACCAGTTTGGGGCAAAAATTGTGATGTTTTAATTTTCAAAAGTCACAGGTTAACAAAAACGGCGTCGAACGCCTAGTTGGAAAACGGAGGATCTCACATAACTAAAGATTTTGTTAGAGAGGAAAATAAAAGCCCTAATATAAATACCTAAACTTAAAAATCCACAAAACTAAATTACCTCCTCGAAATAAAAACAACGTGAGTCTTCCGGAGCACTTACCTAACTCCCTAACTTAAACCTGTCTCGTGTGCTATAATGATAAAGAAAACAAAAACACCACCTTCCACCCTTACAACAATTTAAATATCTAAAAATAAAAGACAAGTGTATGAAAAGGCGATGGGTCTAAAATAATATTTGCTTTGCCAAAAGCTTTCTGCGAGAGCGTCGTGCAGCGTGGAGAGCCAAGCAGAGAGAGAGAAAGTGGAGACTGAAGGCTGGAGCTTTTATCCCCAGAATAATCCACTGCTCGGCCAATCGGAGTGGTGGCTTCCACAGGCACACCTGCACCCATTCACTCAATCACAGGAGGAAAAGGAAGCAAAGCAATTAGGCCAATCAGTGTGAGTGATGAGTGGCAAACAACCATAATTAGGCTAGTAGTGGCAAAAACAGGGCCACGTAACACCCCCACCCTTAAGAAATAAGTTGGCGGTACAAATCAAAATAGCAATGACTAAGAAGCCATAGGCTCAATTTCAAAGTATCGTTTACACCACTGTTTAAACTTCACACCACACGATTTTACAAGCAAAACAAAACACTTTTTTTTGACAGACTAAATGCCTAGGCATACAAACCTCAATACACACCACTGTTAAAATTGGCTAAATAGCCTACATACAGACCTCAAATAGCCCACCACTACTCGACAACTTATTTGAAAATAAGGCCAGTGATTACACACGGGACAGAAAAAGTTAGAAGTCACATACCACGATCACAAATGTGCTGGATGTCTAGGTTATATAGAGAACAAAAAAAAACTCTTAATTTGACACTACACCCAACACATTAGGCTAATGATCGTCAGTTGCCGAAATGTAGCAGGACTGTTTTTGAAAACCAACTGAGCGCATTCTGCAGGAATATGGTCCACGAAGACCAAAAGTCTTAGCCACGCGGGGTCAAAGTGAAATTGCAAAACCTGAGTGTGCCGTCAGGCTTCGGATCTAACTGTCAAAGAAAACGCCATTGGCGATTATTGCCCAAAGCAATATTGTTTTCCAGCGTGAATTTGACTTGGTTCCTGCTTCAGTATTTTGCGCGTTAAAAGGGTTTTCGCGGTGTGAATTTGTGCTGAATTGATATAGTATTCTCGACCTCAATGTCATGCACTAGAACAGCGCGGAATGTCGGAATCCAAGGCTTCGTGCGATTTGAGCAAAGCGGCTAAATCGTTGGCCTCCGACTCGGAGGTGAGATATGTAGGCCTATACGAGGATAGATCCTGACAGATTTCAATTTTTAAAGCCTCCCTTCTATCACTTCAACAGAAAGGCCAGGAGCATCAGGAGGCAGATTAGAAAAGACAGTTGGAGCGAGCGGAGCAGGTATCGCGGCAACTTCAGCACTAGGTGCCGTGGACAGCAACCGCTTACCGTTACTGTCATTAAAGGCGGATGTGTGCGTATCAGACTGTGTGTCGTGCGAAGTGGCTTTACCAGTTAACGTGGGATAAGCATTTTATTTTCGTGCGATTAGGAGTGGCAATCACAAAGGTTCAGATCACCTACCCTACACTCCACTTGACTCGATAGGGCCCCGCACAAAGCTTGTAAAGCAGAGCCCATGCACAGGCATCAAAACCATTACCTTATCACCAGGAGAAAAGTGGCGAAACACAGCTTCACGGTCATAGTTTCTTCATTCACTCCTGAGAGACAGAGCCAGTGGACATGCACGCTGGAGCCTATAACGCATCTTACACACACAATCAGTTAGGTCATGGTTAGTCGATTCAGTAAGCCATGCATTTTTCAGAACTCTCAATGGCCTACGTGCAGTGGGCCCCCAGACAAGCTCAGCAGGGCTAAACCCCAAGCTCTCATGGACCACTTTACGTAGACTATAGCAAAAGAGCCATCAAAACCCCCCTTGTCCCCGACGCTGAAATTTAAGACAAAATGCATAGTTTTCAGGGTTTGGTGAAAACATTCGAGTGCCTTGAGACTGCGGGTGGTAACTATTCGACATGACATGTTGAATCGCCAACTGTTGTATGACCTGATTGAACACTTTGAACATACGATTTGTGCCTTGCTCTATTATAACCATTTTTGAGGGACCAAACACGGAGAAAAGTTAAGCAGCGACTTCACAATAATGGGTCCTGTTATCATTCTAAGTGGAATGGCCTCGAGGAAACATGTTATACTACACACAATTGCAAGTAGGCATATATATAGGTTTCCGAATTTGGCTTATGGCAGAGGGCCAACGCAGTCCAATATAACGTGTTCGAGTGGTTCTGAAGACACTGCTCCGCTTTAATGGGGCAGGCGGAATGACCTGATTCGGTTTCCCTACCACTTGATACAGATGACAGGTCTTACAGAACTTTGCAACATCACACTTAATTCCTGGCCATTTTTTTTTGTAATTACTCGGTCTATAGTATTTTTGACACTCAGATGTCCCGCAAAGTGGTGATCATGAGCTATACTTATTATTTCCTCTATAAGCGGTTGGCATTACTTTGATTCACTACGTGCCAAACCTCATGCGCAGGGGCAGTCAACGGCCGCCACTTGCGCATTAAAACGCCATCTGTACAAAATCCTTGGGGACCAACATCACTTTCTGAACATGGCCTCAGAGAACAGTGGCGAGAGAGGAGAGTCATCGTTTTGCTCTTTAATTAGTTGCTTGCGATTAAGAGGCAATTTAGCCGAGACCGAGAGAGAAACGCAAGACAACATGGACACCATCAGCCGACGGACGTGCAAGACAGGTGTAAAAGATCAACCACAACATCTTAATTGTCACTTTTACGCGCTGCGCCATGGCGCGTGTAATAATGCTGGATGAAAAGACTTCAAGGTAATCCGTGGACATGTCATCATTACCAATGAAGATTTTGGAGACACAATAGTGGGCATAAACTTTTTCACCGGCTAAATAAGTCGTTTACAAGTAGGCCTAGCTTATGCCTTTAACGGGGAGACTGGGGTGAACTCCCATTACGACATTCCCAGTGATAAGTTCGGACGAGAGCGACCTTGTGTAAAGGTACATTAACATAGCCCATTTTAATTTCCCAACGAGGGTACCATCTCCTATTTTGTACTGTCGCAAAAAGGCAACACGTCTTGAAATACTAAGTTCCAGTGTCACGCAATATTTAAATAGGCGAAAACTCGCCAGGCACCCCAGGTAGAGCGACAGTGCCATCCAAGATAAATGGCGCAAAATTACCCATTTCTAATAGGTTTTTCAGTCTTTAGTTTAGACTGCATAACTCGTCCATTTTAAGGTTGGAAACACAAAGACCAGTTTCGGTTTTAACCAAAATGGCGGGATATATTTGGTCTTTACGCATAGATCTGTAACAGTCAGCCATCACATGGCCCTTTTCTTACAGTAGACGCAGGTTGGAACAGAGTTTTTAGATGATGGTCTGCGCTTGAATTTGTCCTACGACGGAGAAGGAGTGCGAGAAAGGCTAGGAGTTTGGCTTTTAACAGACCTGCTTGACTTTGCGCTATTTCAAACAGTAAAGTCGCGTTTGAGAACAAGCACATACCCATCTGCCAACTTGGTGGCTTGGAACGGTGTCAACTGTTGTGCTCGCTTAAGTGGGTAGCGACGCCCTGTGACAAGTTGTTAGTGAAAACCTCAACGATCAGTAGGCTGCGTAAAGCCTGAAAAGTGGTAACCTTTTCAGCTTGTAACCAACGCTCGAAAAGAAGTTCCTTCTCTCAACAAACTCCACATAAGTTAGCGAGTCAGCTTTTTGATACGATCTGTATTTTTGTCTCTAGGCTTCGAGGACTTAAGGATACATTCCCAATAGCCTACCGCTTTCTCTCACCAAGCGGCAAGGAAGAGTAAGCCTCCTGTGCCCATCAGTGGAACGCACTGTCAAACCACCGTCCACAATTCTGCTGACCATTTTAAAGTTTAAAGTTGTACCTACGCGTTCAAAATGACGGCTGAACAACAATAATTTTGCGAGCTACGTCAAACCCAGTGTAAGCTGAACTAACAGCTCGACTTTTGGACCTCCAGTTCCCTTTTAACCTATAGCGTATTAGTGTT
>NW_026945384.1:44219-51719 GCF_034702125.1 Engraulis encrasicolus | reverse complement strand
TAATAAAACGAAGAGCTGAATGATAGACAGTGTCAAGTGCCTTCAGATTAGAGAGTGGTGCATGTCTGTAAATAATATCACCATAGTCAAGGGAAGACAGAAAAGTAGCTTCAATTAACTTTTTTCTGCAGAAAACAGGAAAGTGATATTTATTTCTGTGCAGGAAAGATAGCTTTTGTCTGAGCGTAGTGACAAGACAGTCAGTATGTTTCTTGAATGTGAACTTGTCATCTAGCCAGATTCCCAGGTACTTATAATGTGATACTCTCTCAATAACAGACCCATCTAAAGTAGATATATTAAAATCATTTTTCATGCCATGCTTAGATCGAGTAAAGACCATACATTTAGTCTTGCTTACATTAAGTAGAAGCTTAAGACTAATGAAGGCATTTTGTAGGATATTAAAAGACTGCTGCAATTTCTCCAAGGCTAGCTGTACAGAATCTGCAACACAATACAAAATTGTATCATCTGCATATAGATGAATAGAGCAGTTGGAAAGGAGAGAAAGTATGCTATTTATGTACATGGTGAAGAGTACCGGACCTAATACTGAACCTTGTGGTACCCCCTTGGTTATTAGCAGGGGGTCAGATTGAGTATTACCCAATTTTACAGTATGGTGTCTGTTTGAAAGGTAGCTCTGGAACCATTTACAGGCACTTGCATTAAAACCAATACCAGGCAGAATTTGTAGAAGCAGAGAATGGTCCACGGTGTCAAATGCTTTGGATAAGTCCACAAAGATGGCAGCACAATGTTTTTTTCTTGTCAAGAGAAGTGATAATATCATCCATTACTTTAGTAGCAGCAGTAACTGTACTATGTTTAGGCCTAAAGCCTGATTGGAGAGGGCTCAAAATATTATTGGTATTTAGAAATTCTTTGAGCTGATCATTTACCAACTTCTCTAGTATTTTTGAGAGACACGGTAGCTTGGATATTGGTCGATAGTTGTTAGGGTCAGTCTTATCACCCCCCTTGTGCAACGGGGTAATGTGTGCAAATTTCCATAGTGTAGGGACAACTCCAGTGGAAATAGAAAAATTGAAAATGTGCAATAATGGCTCTGCTATTATATATGCCGCAGTGCGAAGAAAAAGGGGATCTAGCTGGTCTTCTCCAGTGGATTTGCGACTATCAATTGCTAATAAAGCAGATAGCACTGTATGCTTAGACACAGGATGAAGCCTGAATTCCAGATCATCGTCTCTGACATTGTCTCTGATACGCATATCATGTCCAGCCCTAGGTATAAAGGAATGATTATTGCTATTGTCAAAACTTTGACTGGCTAAAGAAAAATGTTTGTTAAGAGCACTGCAAATGTCTGATTTGTCTTGTAGTAGACAATCATCAAACTTAATTGAAGAAGGCATAGGTGTAACAGATTTATTGTTTTTGTAATTTACAGCCTTCCAGAATTTTGCAGGATCTGAGTACGAACTAGAGACAAGGTTAAAGTAATAGTCAGATTTAGCCTTTCTTACAGATAATGTACATCTGTTCCTGATTTTCCTGAAACTTGCCCAGTCGGAGGCATCCTTGCTCCTCCTTGCTAATGACCAAGCCTTATTTCTTGACTGAAAAAGAGAGGAGAGTTCAGGGGTGAACCATGGGTTTGTTCTACTTTTTACTCTTATCTTTTTAAAAGGTGCATGTTTGTCAACAATGCAAATAAATGAGTTTGAGAAAAACTGTAGAGCCAAGTCAGCATCAGGAATTTCAGTTGTTAGATGAATGTCACTTTCATAGAGATCATTTAAAAAAGCTTGCTCATTAAAATGTTTCATAGTTCTTTTAACCAAAATGTGAGGCAGTGCTTTGGTTAGAGTGCTGTGCCTAATACAGGCAATGGGACAGTGGTCGCTGACCCCTAAATCAAAAACACCACTTGCGCTAATTTTGTTCATCTTATTTGTAAAAAGTAGATCAATAAGAGATGATTTGCTGTAGTTCTTAGAGTTTGGTCTTGTTGGATCATTAATAAGTTGATCCAAAAATAGACTCGAGAAAACATCTCTAAGATGTTTGGAGGCATCAGTTAGCCAGTCAATATTAAAATCCCCAAGAACTAGAACTTCTGAGTCAGTGAATCTAGATATCAATTCTGCCAGCTGATCTATGGATTTAGAATCAGCTGACGGGGGTCTATAGATCCCAACTATTATGAAGGAGTTGTTATTGGTGCCATAATGAACCTTGAGTGCAATAAATTCAAAGGATTTAGGTTCACTTAAGGAATACAAAAATGTGACAGAAAAATGTGACTTCACGTAAATAGCCACACCCCCACCCCTCCCAACCCTGTCAATTCTAAATAAATTGTAGCCTGAAAGGTTGACTTCAGAGTCATCAATTTCACTCTTCAGCCAAGTTTCTGATAAAACCAAGATATCAGTGTTAGTTTGAGCAATTAAAATATTTAGGTGGTCCATTTTATCTCGTTGCAATATACTTCTGATATTGAGGTGGATTAACCCAATGCCTTTTCTGTCCTTAAAAACACATGGATTGTCCAAGCGAACAACGTCAGGGGTAGACTCCAATGGACATGTAGCATTCATGACTTCAGGGCTTAGTCCATTATTGAGAGGGATATCAGGAGAAGAAATAGGAAGGACAGTCTCTGGCAGGGAGATATCATTGCAGATGGGCAGGCTTTGACATTTCCGAGGAGCCATCTGCTGGCCAGAGGAGGTATTTGAATGGGAGGGTGAGCAAGCAGCAGCAGAACGAAGTGATCTGACATTAAGAAGGGCCATCTGTAGGTGATGAGAGGGGCTACTTATTGCCTGTGTAGTTTGATCCCCAAGTGATACAGCAGGAGAGGGAGAGCTGCAATTATCAGCAGGACCCATAGTAGAGCTGGGTGTGTTTGTGAACTGGATTGGGTCATGCTGTGTTGAATGTCAAGGTGTGCTGAAAGCAATGAACTGAATAAAGTTGGTGGTTAGCTCTAGTAGGCCCAGTTTGTTTGGATGCACCCCATCAGATCTATATAAAAATGATTTGGTCCAGAATATATCAAAATTAGCAATAAAATCATGACCAGCTAGATTGCAGAATTGTTTCAGCCAGGTATGGAGACTATGCAATCTGCTGAAACGCTCTGAATTACTGGAGCTAAGTGGGATAGGGCCTGACATTATGCAGCGTTTCCCGAGGCTTTCAACAGTGAGACATAACGTCTCCAGCTCATTCTGTAGCTTCACAGAGTTCCGGGCCATGACGTCATTTGTCCCCACGTGAGCAATGACAGTGTTTACGGAAGAATGTCTGTTCAATAGAGACGGAATGAGATGAGAGATGTCGATAGCCCTTCCTCCCGGGATACAGTACGTGATAGCACTAGGAATAATCAGATCTCTGACAATCGAATCACCAACAATGAGAATTTCAGGAGGGCATTGAACATCGCGGTTAAAGTGTATAGAGGTGCGAGGAGGAAGTTGTAGACCATCTGGACGCTGAGGGACGCTGTCAGCCGTGGACAACGCCGGTGGTGTTTGACACGGGCTACACAAGCTAACGACACCAGCATCATTAGCCAACAGAGGCATCGCAGTAGCCCGATGGCTTGACAAGCTATCCGCTGTTGGAGATGTAGAGGCCATGCAATCTGCTGCGGCCATCGTTGGAGAAGAGATTCTGAGCCGCTTATCAGAAACGCGCTCTGGACTCGAGCCGTCGCTGTCTGCAGACCTGTTGCGCTTGGAGGTAACTTTGCGAGCTACATGTTGACGCGGTGATGGATGGCCTGGCCTGAGCCGCTTATCAGAAACGCGCTCTGGACTCGAGCCGTCGCTGTCCGCGGACCTGTTGCGCTTGGAGGTAGCTTTGCGAGCTACATGTTGGCGCGGTGATGGATGGCCTGGCTGGATAGCAGGCGAGGGGCAAGATTCGCTGCCCTGTTCATCCGGACATCCAGATCCACTCCGACGTGGGGCCGGCGACGTAGGGAGATCAGCAAGAGGAGCAAAGGCGTTGTGGAGCACTAGATCCGAAACAGCCCCAGTCCGACACGCCGCGACAGGAGGAGGGGGGCGGCGAGACTTTCCAGCAGCTACCGTAGTCCAGGCAGAGCTACCCGGCTACACCATCACTCACCGCCACGCCCGTGCCTCCCCCTCTTAGTCAGCGCCTCTCTCAGTCTGTGTGTGTGTGTGTGTGTGTGTGTGTGTGTGTGTGTGTGTGTGTGTGTGTGTGTGTGTGTGTGTGTGTGTGTGTGTGTGTGTGTGTGTGTGTGTGTGTGTGTGTGTGCATATGTTAATATTATGTGTGCAGTATATGTATACTACATTGTGTTTGTGTGTGTGTGTGCGTGTGCGTGTGCTTGTGCTTGTGCGTGTGTGTGTGTGTGCTTGCGTGTATGCGTGCGTGTGCGTGTAAGCATGTGTGTGTGTGTGTGTGCAAGCATATGGTTGTATGTGTATATATTATGTGTGCATACACATGTATATTTTGTGTTTGTGTGTGTGCATGTGTGTATATGTGCACACACATCTTGTATATGTTGAGAAGAAAGACAGGCCCCCGCCTTCTTCTCCTCACACAGACAAGGCAATTAATTCATTAGTTAATTCCTTATGAGCCTCACACAAACACAGGCTGCTACTCTCTTTCTCTCTCTCTCTCTCTCTCTCTCTCTCTCTCTCTCTCTCTCTCTCTCTCTCTCTCTCTCTCTGTCTCTCTCACTCTCGCTCTCTGTTGCTGTGTTGCTGGTACTGATGATCAGGTCTTAATAATCCCTTGTTTATATCCACACATAAATGTCAGAAAAGGGTGATGGACTGTGCGAACGGGGGAAGAGGGGGTGCTGGGTTTTCACGGCTACAAACCAAGCGGCACAGGAGAGATTTATCCTCACAGTTGCGGGGCCGACTAAGAGGCTTTTTGCAAAGAGTGCGTCGTAAATTACCAAGTCGGCGGTGTTGGTTGTTTGGAAACGGTGCCTGGAGTTTTCTGAGGTGGCGAGAGAAACGGAAGCGAGGTTTCTGTGTTTTTTGCTGGTGTAAACACAGGTACATATACAGATATACATTTTACTGTACACATGCACAGAGAAGCGTTTTGCAAAGACTTCATCGTAAATTAAATCTAACTGTGGCTGGAAAAGGAGAGAGGTTTGTGTGTTTCTGAGGTTTGGGTCTTTTTGTGTTTCTTGCAGGCGTGTACAGGGACATTTTCACAGGTAGATATAGAAATTCATTACTGTACATGGATACATAGAGATACAATAACGTTTTACAAGGAGTGCGTCGTAAATTATGAATGGAAACAGTGTGGCTTAGGTTGGTGGTGGCTTAGGTTGTCTAAAGTGGTGGTAGGAAATGGATCGCACTAAATTTTTCTTCTTTCTTGTTGTTTTCTTTTTATTTTAACAATGCATAGACTGACATGACAGACGTTTTGGCTGCACAGAGCCTTCTTTAGTGTCACAGATTCAGTCTATTTCCTCTCAAACTCTACTTCCTATCTAAAGCGGTGAGAAAAAGGAGTGAAGTGTGTGTGTTTCTGTTTGTAGCTGTAAACAGAGATGCATACAGTACAATGCATAACGTACAGATGCACTTTAGGTGACTTTTGCGAAGACTTTTGCGCCCTTAATTAATTCGGTAGAGGTGGAAACTGTGTTGAAAATGGTGGCTGTAGCTCTACAGAAGTGAGAAATAGGATAGAATTGTGTGAAAGGTTTGAGCTTTAATTATTTATTTATTCATTTAATTTGGAGTGCCTTAATCAGAAAATTCTTTCTCATTTTTTGTCTAGGGATACAATACTAAAGAGCACCCAAACCCAAGAAACCTAAAAACCATGAATTCATTAAGAGCACAAAGCAATGTGCAAACTTCTGTAAATATAATGTATGTAAACTGTGGTCCATGTAATTTATGCAAGCTTTGGTGCGGTGAGCAGAGATCAGGTGAGTATGTTAAAATGTCAGCTGTGCCCAATAGACAGCCTCCAACCTGGAATTGGTGCTACAGAGTATACATAACCAAGCAGACTGCATACTGATACAATTTACTGGTCCCACAGCGCACTTTGCTGCCTTAAATATGCAGAAGACATGTGTGCATCTGTGCACAGACACATATGGACAGAGTAAACAAACACACATACACACATGAGTACAGATACGCACACACACACACACACACACACACACACACACACACACACACACACACACACACACACACACACACACACACACACACACACACACACACACACACACACACACACACACACACACACACACTCACACAGATTATAAACAATTTAACAGAAGGCAATGTTTACACGAAGGCAATATTTACGATATATGTACCAGATGCACATGTAAGCACAGACACACACACACACACACGGACACACACACACACACACACACACACACACACATACACACACACATGCACACACACACACACACACACACACACACACACACACACACACACACACATACACACACACATGCACACACACTTCATTCATAATAAGTACACATACTGTAAGTGCACCTACGCAACTAAACATACATCTGCAAGTTCTTATACGCTTGTCAACACATATGCATACATACATATGCATACACACACACACACACACATACACACACACACACACACACACACACACACACACACACACACACACACACACACACACACACACACACACACACCACACACAGACACCACTACACACACACACACACACACACACCTGCAGACACTCATGCATAGCACCAGATGATGCTCGCCTACAGATATCTCCCATCATAAAATACACACACAGGCACACACACAAGCAGGCCCACGCGCGCACGCACACACACGCACACACACACACACACACACTAGGCCTGGAATGAAAAAAAAGAAAAAAAGAAAGAAAGCAGGATATAGGGTCTTCTGCTGTCCAATAAAAATAGCTCACTCCAGTGAAACGGGGACAGGGAGGTTTGTGCAGCATGGTGCCATACGCACAGCAGAATATATAGGCCCAGAGAACAGAAGGAGCACGCCCACACATCACAGCCAGGGCTGCACTGGGGGAGAATTAGGGCCCAGGCACTGAAGGGGCTTAACCCCTTAGCGCAGCACTATGGCTCTCTGAAATGTTATAGCAATGTTGTTATGATGTAGTTCAGCATTTTCAGCAAGTGAATAGGGTCACCGGCGACCCCTGCTGCAGTAAGAGGCTACGGGTCCCCCTCATAACTACCGGAGCAGAACTGACTCACCGGTGCGCACCCTTGTGGGCCCTATTATCAGAAAAAAAAACTACTTTTTTTAAAATTATTTGTTTTAACATTTCTGAGAATAGGGGCCCACAAGGGTGCAGGGCAGACCGGGAAATGCCCGCTATGCCATATGGCCAAGCCAGCCCACACAACACAGCTAGAAAAAAAACAGGAATGGAAAAAAAGGAACCAGAAAAAAAAACCCATATAGGAACACACGTGTTCCATACAAGTTCCTG
>NW_026945384.1:0-44119 GCF_034702125.1 Engraulis encrasicolus | reverse complement strand
TCAATCCCCACCATTACCAGTCCCTTCCTCCCTCCTAAAAGTCTCTTTGGATAAAACTGTTAGCAAAGTGTAATCTAATGTAATGTAATGTAATGTTAATTGTACATGTGCAGATACGGCGTTCTTCACCAACATTCTGAAGGAAGGCCAGGTGATACTGAGGACCCCTGAGCAGTGCAGAGCTGAGGCCACAGTCAGCCGCATGACCGACAACATGTTCTGCGCTGCTAGCCACGACTGGAAGACCGACGCCTGCCAGGTACACACACACACACACACACACACACATATAGTACTTCTCGTCACGTCACACAGGGAAGGATTACAGATCCAAACATTATTGGAAAAATCCTGTAGATTGGTAAAATTAATGATGTACAAATTATGAGTCCAGTAATCTGTATGGATAGATATGACATCTCCGTCTCCAAATGGACAGGCTCCCAATTATGGCATAAATAGAGCAGTATTTGTCCAGTCCCTTTGCACTCACACACACACGAAGCCATCTTTACCAATAGGCATACTAGGCTAGGGCCCCATCAACACTAGCCACTGTAGGGCCCCCCAATAGTCAAACCCTGCCAGGCTAAATGCCAGATTCATGCCAAATTCAAGAGGGCCCCACGTCTATTCGCCAGGGGCCCCCAAATGGCTAGAACTACCACCGCACGCACACACACACACACACACACACACACACACACACACACACACACACACACACACACACACACACACAGGTGCATCCACACACACATCCAGGAGGGTCACACATGCAAACACACACAAAATCACATATACAGAAACAGACAAACACACACTGACTCACCTCTTTATATTCTCTTCCCGCAGGGCGACTCCGGTGGTCCGTTGGTGTGTGACGTTCAGGGCCGCATGTTCCTCTTCGGTGTGGTGAGCTTTGGGGACAAGTGTGCTGAGGAGGGCAAGCCAGGGTACTACACCCGCGTCACCAACTACAACAAGTGGATCGCCAAGAACACAGGCCTCCCCTCATACACACTGGGCTCCATGTACCCACAGAAGTGATAAAGATGGACACACATGTACTGTCCGTATACAGTATGCAATCACAGCTTGTGTGCACACACACACACACACACACACGCACACGCGCACACACAATTCATTCAGGCATTGCCTTAGAGACCTATGGTAGGTTGGGCAGCCATGTATTTGAGGTCCTCGGGGCCACAGAGCCATAGACGTGTATATATACATGATCTGAAGATACATGTCTATACACAGAGCTCTATCTTAAGCAGCCGGCGCACTGCTGCTAGTAGTCACTGGCCCTTGTGCACTTACAGCTCTCTGCCACCAGATGGCGGTAGCGAGCCAGTACTCAGTTCTGTCTTCAGAGACTAGTACTAGATGTATTTACTAGTGTTTGGCCAGTATTGTAGAAGAGTATTGAACAAATGTATTTATTTATTTTTTTAAACATGAGTAAAGCTATATGTATATTTTGGAAGGAAAAAAAGTGTTTAGATATTTTCTATATTTTATAATTTTGTATTTGTGTAAGTAAAACAGGCTGGACCGTTGTTAACTGATTGTTATAATAATGTTTGTGTGTTTGTGAGTGTATGTGAGCTAAAATAAAGTATTTATGCTGATTGTTGATATCACTGTAATTTGCTTTTTTAAAATAAAAAATATTGACATGTGATTTCAGACTAGGTTGCTTTATTTGTAATGTGAAACTGACAAAGCTTCAGTTGCACATGGTTGCCTATTAATAACAAATATATATAAAAAGAGGTAACTATAGACTGCATTGTCTTGTATATATACATTTAATACAAAAGCAAAAGTTACACTATGTTGAATTTCATGACTGATGTCAATAAAAAAAATTTAAATGACAAATCATAACTAGAAATGCATTCAGAGAGTGCAGACCTCCGCCAAGGAAGTTGTTTGATAGAACATTTGACTACCTGTAGGTTACAGCTTTTTTTTTTGCTTTTTAAAAAAGTCTTTTTGCCTTGTTTTTATGGAGTTATAAAATGGAATGTCAAAATTCTATCCTATCCCGCAATGGTGAAGAATCATTTGAAAAAGTCTTGGATCCGGTTCACCACCAAAACCGTAATCTCCACAACATTTCATCAAAATCTGTGCATAATGTCTTGAGTTATCCTACTGACAAACAGACAGACAAACAAACCAACGCAACCAAAAACATAACCTTCTTGCTGGAGGTTATAAAAGTAAAAAGTGATAGGCCTGTCTTTCTGTGAGTACCAGCGTTTTCACACCCGAACCTTTTCAGCCTCCTAAGCGAACTCAGACCCCTCGGAAGCAAACTGTACTGAGACCTTGGTTGACGAGGTCTCAGTTCGGTTCGCTTATGAGTTCTGACAAGTTACACTTGTGACTAGATGTAATCACTTAAGGAGGGCTAGTCTAGAGGACCGGTTGTGATAAAAAAAGAAGAGTGACACACAATAAAAGCCTACCAGCACCGGAAAGATCAGCCAGTTCTTTTTGTAATACACTTACAATATGAACAAAAACAGAACTGAGTCCTTTTGCTTTTGGTTCGATTTTTGGTCCACTTAAAGAGGACTGACTTTGGTTCACTTAGGGACTGTACGTTATTTACCGGGGGGGGAGGGCTGGTGCGCTGGAAGTCCGGTCAAAAAATCATGGCCCCCCCCTCCACCTCAATTTTTTTCCCCATGGCCCTCCCCCCACTTCAATTTTGTTTTCCCATGGCCCTCCCCCTACAGGTAAAAAAAATAATATGTAAAATTGGTAGATGAACAACCATCATGAGAACAGTCAGAGTAGCCTACATCAAGGGCGGTTGTCTGCACTATTATGTGCTATCGATATCAGTGGATACCTATGAGAAGCCGCTAGAATCTACCTCTGCGGCTGCATGGGATGCCTTTTAACTCCACTGTCACCAAGACACATTGCCTTCACTTTTTTTTACGTGTTAAGTACAAATAATAATAATAATAATAATAATATTAATAATAATAATAATAATAATAATGGTAATAAAAACTTCCATTTCAATACCAATGTCCGAGTTGTTACTACTGTAAACTACAAAGTGGAGAGAGTTTCCCCAGCGCAGCTTCAATATTTCCCTGCTCGACAAGCAGCGCCTTTCACAGGGTACGTTTTACATGTTCAGCACAGTAGCGAAGCCAGGGACGCAGGTTTTGTCCAGGGGGTGCTGTGAAAAAAAATCTGTTTTTTAGATGCAATTTCCTGCGTTCTAATCAATTTTAGGGTGAGGAATGGCGAATCACATCTGAATAACTTCCTCATGTTTTATGTAGCCTAAACAAGGATGGCTAGATTTAACTTTTTTTTTCTTTAACATCTCACTTTGACATTATTAAATTCTTCTCGCGGAAGTGAGACGCGCACCTGATTTGGAGGTGAGGGCGTGTTCAAGAGCAAATCGCGCTGCCTTGACAGTTTGTCTCTTCAGCATGGGCAGTGTGCAATGTGTGAAATTAGAAGAAATGCTTTGACTAGGCTATGCGATGCACTCGTGAGAGGTGACCGGGCTTTCAAATAATTTAGATTTTCTTGCAATTTCGACTGTATCAGGTGCATCTCGATCAGGACCCCTGTCCTGTCTCCCAGACCGCGCATAAAAGCACGCACGCACACACACAGGCATGTAATTACACTCTGACGGCCAAAGAGTTTGGGATGTGATCGGAGCAAGAAGTAGGCTAAGCGCCAAAGCAGCTTGAGCCATTGCTGGCTATTGATACAGGGAGAGTGAGAAAGCCACCTTTAGTTGGTGGTGCTATGGTGGTCAAATCAGCAGCAAGAGGCAAAAGGAACAAATTGCCAAAACAGAACCAGTACAACATTCCAAAACATCCAACAAGCACAGCCATTACACACCGCGGCAATTCAACTTTGACAACTGTGATGATAGACAAGCCAGGCAAACCATCGGCTGTGCTCTCCTTCAGATTCACCCCATAGCCAACTCCGAGGCTAAGCTAGACTACTTCACCAGCAACAGGCAAGACCTAGCATACCAATACACGCTTCTACGAATCCAATCTCCACAGCAAGAAACAAAAGTCACTTCTTACCTGACACGATGCACAACTTTGGTGACATTCCCTTCTCCCGTCACGCTTTAAATGTAGGCCTACATAATCCCTTGCTTAGTTGGTCCGTTTTTGTTCACCAAAGTGATGAGACTTCTCTTCACAACAAGTTAGCTCCTCCAATGGTTTCAAGACCTTATGATGCATGGCCAACACCCCTTAGCAAAAAGAAGTTTATTCAAGTGTACTATGAGTATACTTATTTTATACTGAAATCGAGTAAGTATACTTGAAGGTTACTTTTTCTAAACTATATTTTATATACTTGTGAAAAGTATACTGAAGTATACTTGGCTTATACTTAAAAGTATAAACTGAAGTCTAAGATGAAGTAGAACCAAAGTATACTAGACTTATATTTTTATACTAAAACTTATACTTAAGTATACTTTTTACATTAGTCTGAAAGAAGTCCTAATACTTCAAGTGCATAAAGTAGCCTACAAGTCATTGACTTGTGTTTAACATTTAATTTATTTATTAATATAGGCTAATACTGGAGTTTAACACTTTGAAGTACAAAGTAAGGGTGCTCAATTCATCTTTATAGGCCCACCAAGAATTTCTCCTTTTTGAACTCTCTGACATGTCACCCTAATGTGTGCATTGCAAAATGTTAAACAAAACTGTGCTCTCACACACTTCACCTTACTGGTGCAATGTGCAGTTAATGAAGACAGGCTGGTTCACTTGAGCCATGAAACTTCCCACACTAAAATGGCAGGTGTCTCAGTTATTTTGTATAACCCCTCCATGTGATGATTTTCTACAAAAAAAAGAAAGAAAAGAAAATTCTCTGGCAGGGGTCAAGAGCGGAAGTGACATATTCATGTTGCATTTTTCATGCGAAAATGTGCCCTGACCAAAACAATCCCTATCCCCAACGTCAGTAAAGAAATGTTTTTATTATTATAATTATTATTATTTTAAAATGTGCCCAAATAAAATAAATCTTAAACCTAACCGTCAGTAACTTCCGGTATCCACGACCCAACCGCGTTTGCAGTTCTGCCCATGGTCCCGCCCCATATCTGGCAGCCAATGGGGGCGGCCCAATTTCAAATTAGGGCTCACCGCGCGTGTCGTTCGCAAAAAATAACTGCCGCTGCTGAAGAGAAGCAAAGAAGACCACCGAGCTGGAGAAGAGCTAAAAAACGCAATGTATAGATTACAATGGCATTTGCCAATTATTATATCAAGGACAAGACTGTGGAAGATGGGAAGATTGCATGAATAAGTCCTGACGACCGGCAATTATGTCCAACAACAGTAAATCACTCAGTGCCCTGACCTGGAAGAAGACGAATGGATGGAGATAAAGGGGGAGATTAACGACAGGAAAAAGTCAAACGGCCCAGCCTTTTTTCCTGGAAAGGTTTTGATGACTGCTGGTAAGTTGTGAATTGTATTGATTCTCAGTTAGCTCAATAGCATTGTTCCCAAAGTGGGGTCTGTACATAAAGCCAGCCTACCTAGCTAAGTGACAGTTGACCATGCAGCAAGACAGCTGTTTAACCACTCACTCACAACGCAGTGACAACAATGTCAACGAAAATTGCGTTTTGGCTCTAGTGCCAGATATAATGTAAGTGCCAAGAGATAATTCTACACTTGCAAGAAGTGGTCCAATATTAGTTTGTGGCTGTCTAGTTGTGCTTAGCTCTATATGCTAACCGTTAGCTTACCCGGCTAGCTTAAACAGACTGATCCAATGGTAAAAGTTATTGGTGATTTTTTTCCGTTCGTGTTAAGCATTAGGCCTACATATTACAGTTACAGCCACAGTCTCTTTAGATAAACCACAAACTATGTTTAAAGCCGCTCGGATGCTCGTCGTGTTTTCTGAATATTGTATCTCGCCTCGAATGCAAAATGTTCAGAAAAACATGGCGGAGGTCCGTGTAGCTACCAACATATTTTTGTTGTTGACAATCTAAAAAGTCTGACTCATCGTGGCACCTGTCCCTGCCTAATTACCTCCACTTCCAGTCACGGTCCAGTCAACAGAAATGACCAGTCCAATGTGTTAAAGTGGTCTCAAAACAGAATAATAACACAAAGCTTTTGTTGTCTTGTTTTCATCCCCTTTACAGAGCTTCCAGGAGTAGTAGTGACAAGGCCCCAACACCTCCATCAACCTGGTCAACACACCACCTGGAGATTGCCTACCTTCTGCACAGAGCTCTCAAGTGTTATCTGAGCCTGATGATATGGTAAATACATAATCATATATTAATAGTGTTGTGTTTATTAATGTGGGCAAATGTTTACTACAGTGTTTCTCTACACCTTTTGATTTTACACATCAGTTAGAAAGAAAGCATGTTCAACTGTACTGGATGTAGTATTATATATTTGGGGACGTCATCATACCATTTCCTAACCTATCATGTTATGGAGGTAGTTTATAGACTATAGGCCAACACTGCACTGAATTTACAAAAAAAGATACATTTTTTACATTGATATATATATATATATATATATATATATATATATATATATATATATATAGATAGATAGATAGATAGATATATATATACAATTATTATTGTTTTTTTAAACAACTAAAGTAATGCTTCATTATGATGGTGAACAGTCAATGTTTTTCAGTTGTAAATTATAGAGGAATTAGCACTTGATGTCACTCATTAGCAACATGCTGCCCATTGTTTTTAAATTGTAGACCTATGATAAGTCATCTCCCCTACAATTGCGTGTTTATTGTGGACCATGAATAAGAATAACATTTAGGTAATGTTTTTGTTCTGTATGTGTGTTTGCACTCACAGCTCATGCCCAGGCGAAATTCACTGACCACCATGCAAGATGTGAGACGAATAATAAGACAGAAGTACAACAACACCAAGCAAGTAAACGAAAAGAAGTCCTAAATGTCAGCATATTATGTAAAAATAAATATGAAATAAACAAATCAAACTTATTTTCAACATTGTGTCTTCTGATTTTGTAAATACATCACACTCAGTACACTGTACATTTAGTAGCCTATGAATAAACTTTAAGAATACTAAGGAGTCTATTTCAAGTATATAAACCATAATCTACAATATATGATGAATAAACATAAAGTATACTTGTAGTAAACTAGTAAAATAACCAAAGTTCATATAAAGTACACTTGAGGAATACTACAATAAACTAGAAACATGAACTGGAAGTATATAACCAGTACAGTGGCAGTATATAAATAAGTACACTTGTAGTATACTTGAAGTATTCAAGAGGGATACACCAAGCATTGATGAATGTACTTGAAAGTGTACTTTTTGTAAACTTGAAATGAACTTATAAGTATACTTTTATAAACTTAAAATGTTCCAATTTAGTATAAAGTAGTATTAAATTAGTATACTTTCTAGTATACTGAAAGTACATGGTCTCAAGTATACTTGGTATACTTATACTTGTACTTAAGTATACTTAACAAAATATACTTTAAGTTTACTACTTTTTGCTAACATCGCCGTTAATACCACTTTTATTACTACCTTGACACCACAAGCTAACAAACTCGCGTCACTGCACCGTTCTACCCGTCTAGGCCTAGGTACTGTTCTTTCCGGTCTGGTTGGGGTCTAAAAGTTTGAACACAAATGTAAAGCACACGGCGGTGCCAATAAATAAAATCATGACTTACCAGAGGCTGTGACCACCAGTTGACTACAACACCTCTCCAAAATTCCTCTGGAAATGCCCATCCAATTCGTTGTCAAAACTTCCCAAACTGTTTAGCCCATATAGTTCACCTCAGCTAGTTTGATATTTGCTCACGGGCATTTTCTATGATGCTCAATGTTCCTCCGTAGCACTAGCAATACAGTGAAAGAGAGTCAGCGCGGGCAATCTACAGTAGCTGCACCTGATAGTTTTTTGACTACAGATACACGCTTCAGTGCTATAGTATGCACCGGGACCTTGCATCGCAAAGCGATGTGTTTCAGAACATGTTTTATTATTGTTAAAAAATAAAAAAAATCCGTTTTTTTCCCATGGCCCTCCCCCTAACTCCGATTTTTTTTGCCATGGCCCTCCCCTCCACCTCATTTTTTTTCATCATGGCCCTCCCCCCCCTACGCACCAGCCCTCCCCCCCTGATAAATTACGAACAGTCCCTTAAAGGGGACCAGGTGTGAAAACCCTATAAAGGCCGCACAGGTGCTGCACAGAGGCGATTCTAGGGGCGAAACAACAACATGACTAAATGAGAGCAAGTTAGTGTTGTGGCAGCTGCAAACCAAGTTAGTAGCACAGCACAATCCTAACGTGCACGTCAGTTTATTTTTTTTGTTGATAACAGGATAGTTAATGAAACCGTTTGGATAGGGACATGGCATGGATAGCATTGGCCCATTGGCCACGCATTGGAAAGGGTAGTCGGTTGTTATCTGGGTGATTCTCTTTTTGGGGCAACATTTCATGTCCGCATGTTTTATTGCCCTGATTTTTGCTCAAACTGTGCCAAATATAAAAAATAAGGTAAATCAATAGTGTTTCAAGTGTTAACCAAACATTATATGCAATTCAAATGCATTTTGACTATTATTTCATATTTTACACACCTTTTTGGTATCACACGCACTTAATTTTACTGTGTCCCACAGTGCCAGGTGATCAACATAATCTAGTAGAATGACATTAAAAAATAAATTTATATTTAAATCTCTTCCACAGTTGAATAGACCAAACTAAGTTGTATGAAAACATGTAATTTAGTATGGTTAAGTTCTATTTCTTACATTCTATTTTAATCCTACTTTACGTGTCCCAGTAGTAGTTTTCCCCCCTGTTAGGATGACTGTCAATGTGATGTAATAAAAATCTACAATTCCACACAAGCCATTTACAGGAAGAGACATCCTTTTGGAGACATTTTCAAACTGTGGAAACTGATGTAAGCTGCTACTGAGACTCCCTTTTTGCTATTTTTGATCTTAAACATGTCACCCCCTCATGGGTCAACCTTAAAGTTCCACCCTGTTAGGGCAAATTGCGTAAAATGTGAATTCAGTGTAATTTTTTGAAAAACTTATCCAATTTAGTTATTAAAGGAGTGTTAATCTACTGAAGGTGAGATAGCTAAAAGGTTGGCTGGTAGAGAGCTAGAATAAGAAAAGGGGGGAAAAAATCCACCCTGTCGTGTTCCCCCCTGTTAGAGAATTGAGCCTAACAGGGGGGAATTTGAGCTTTGTAAATGGGATTCTCAATGGGACCCTTACAGGGTGGAAAAAATCCAAGAGGGCTATTATTATTGAATTATTTATTAGTCATTGTTGAAATATTGTTAGTCATTATTGATTTATTGTTAATTATTGTTATTATTGTTGTTATTTTCATCGCATTATTAATAATTATTATCTGTATTTCATTTATGTATAGACACACAAACGCATATGTGTAATATATACATAATATACCACACAAAACTTGTTATTTAGCAATGCAACAATATACATATGTGTGTAGAAATAGGTGTTCTTATTTTTATCCACAGCTTATATGCATTGCTTTCATTACGCCATCTTATTTCCCGCTACAATTTCATGCTATGGGCTACACGATTTATATCCGAATTCATACTATGGTCATATAATTTATCACAATTGCTAAGTAAATTGTAAAACTAAAATAATGAATGAGTTTTACATTGAAGTTTACATTTTGGAATACTAATCAGATTTTAAATATTGAAAAAAATATTGAAAAAAATCCACCCTGTTAGATTCCATTCCACCCAGTTAGGTTCCATTCCACCCTGTTAGGTTGAATGTTTTTTAAAAATATTTTGAAATAATCATAAAATCTTGTTAATATGTTGGTGCTATGTTGAAAGTTGAGTAACATTAAATACACCTATATGTGTATGTTTGAAGAAATTAACATATTTTCTGTGCTGTTAGTAAAAGGGATGTTTAAAAAAGTCATTTCATATTGGACATGACCATATACCGTTTTATTATTAAATAATCTTATACAGTTTTAAATCAAAACATATCATGCTATCAAAGTGGACAACTTCTTCCTAGGAAAATGTTGTTATTAGTCAACATTGACATATTTAACTATGTGCACCTTATATTACCCACTGGGCAAAAAGACGTCCAAACAACGTCTTTTCCAGGTCATTGTTGGACGTCCCAGCAGGGTACCAGAGTGTAACGCCAGATGACGTCTTTTTTTTTGCGTTATTATGACGTCAGGTATGAACGTCATCAGGACCTCCAGATAAGGGCAAATTCTAGTCCATATTAGGTCATTAGGGATGTCTTATCAACGTCTTTTTCGAAATTGGAATGAACTTCTCCCCCTCCTTACCTCAGTAGTGCGGCCATTAAATTTATTCCATCCAAAACTCCATTTGCTAAAACGAGATAACCTAACATAGCCTCATAACAAAAGCCTAACAACCTAACAAACAGGTCAATTCTTACCCACAGACACGTTGAATTAAGATGGCAGATTTTCAAAGCAAAAAAGTTAAACTACACAGCTCAACACCCAGCAATGGTGGTATTGTCGTAGTTTTGCCAACATTTCTTCATTAATATTTACAATTATTTTTGGACATTAACAGATAATATCTTGTATGTAAACTGGCCTCATTTTACACTTAACTGTGGTTCTGTGACTGTGTATTTCTGGTGCCTAGCTAGAGTCCAGAAGACAGCTGCTGTCGTAAAACCTAGCTACAGAGGTGTCGATTGTCACACAGCCACTTGCTGGAGTTAGTGAGTTGGGTAGACCCATGGAGTGACCAGTTCCATATTTGACTTAGTCAGTTAGAGGCTGAACTGACCATATTTGTGAAATGTATTCTGGTATCTTCTTGCTGCACTGATGTTTTGACCTTGTTTGTTACATGTTGCAATACACTTGTGGGGTTTAAATACTGTTCTCAAATGTGAGCTCGGGAGAGAGCTGGGGAAAGAGCCTTGGGGATAGGGTGCTTGCTGGCACACTGGGGCCTTTTGCCTTGGTGCTAGCAGGTCGCTATGCTATGCTATTGGGACACATGGGGCATTTGGCCACCATGGTTAGGAACTTGGGTTATGCTATGGGTAACTGTAATAACGTAGTTACTATGCTCTCTCACTTGCAATGTACAATAAATTGGTAATCTTGATGGCAATGGCATTCGTCTTCTCCTGTGATTTCCTGGCTTCTGGTTTCTCTTCACTGTTCTCCTGCACAAAGATGGGTAATGTATGCTTATGGCTGATGGGGTCCAATTAACTAAATAATAACTAAGTATGTAATAGTGATAACAATAATATGAATACTTGGGTATTAATTGGTAAATGGTAAACATACACGAGTCAGATAGCGGAAGATGGTTATCCTTGTGAACAGGCAATAGCCCAGATTAAGTCTTATTAATTAAATTGGGTTCTGGACTATTTTATTGGCCCAGCTAATAATCTTAATTGGCAATGTGGGTTAATTATTAAAAAGTTACCACATATTTGGCAGAGCTAGCCAGGAGAGTTTATTAGATAATTTGAATAATTTTGGATAAATAATTTTGTTCAGAAAGTGTTTAATGGTCTATCTCAAAAGTTCCTAGCAATCTGTCTGGTTTCAGTAAAGTTCTTTCCATGATTGGTGAGTGGAGTTGATATGTTTACCATACAGTTTAAATTGTGATTTGACTGATTTTTGTGAGTTATCAGTGGCTAATTATTTCTGATCAGTATTGCAGAGATTTTCAAGGCCTGTGGTGTTTCCTGCCAAGGGGGGGCCACTGGAGCTGTGACATCAGTTGACCATGTGACTAGGGTCCATTTGGTCATTTCCAAGATGGCGGCTGAAGCAAGTAGGACAGAGAGCACATGTCAGCTGCTGCTAGAAAATGCATTTAAAGATGCAATTTGCCTTCTGACACGACACATAACATGAGGAAGATAAGTATAGTTTGACTAATGGTTTTGATAAGTTATTTCTGTGGATTTATGTATTTGTAGAGGAATTAAGAAGTTGTGGCATGGGCAGTGAAGACACGCATGCACAAGTCTAATGAAGTTTTATGGTGTTTATTTTAAGTTGCAGTGTAGGTTAAAATAACTGTTATAATACTACTTGTTTACTGTCGTTATAGTGTTGTTATTAAGGTTAAGATCTATATTTGTGGATATTCTATTTTCTGTCTATCTTTGAGTATTGGCCGCATGGCAAGGCTGGTGAGCTATTTATAGCTGCGGCCTAGCATTTGACACCTACATGTGAAAAGCTCTATCACAGACACTGTTAGAGTCACCTTTATTATTTAAATTCTTATTTACTGAAAATCTGCCAAATTACAATTTCTCTTTACACATATATTCATTTCTGCGTGGAAATTTAATGGGCTATAGTCACGTGCACATTTAATGGGGTAATTAGGAAATTAATAGATTTATTTCTAGATAAATCAATTTAAGGAATCTTTGTGCAAAAGAACAAGGAACAGAAGGAATGCCACGGAGAAGGGTGCCATTGGGTCATTGCAAGTTGTAAGTATGAATTTTATCTCTATTTGACTAAAATTTTAGTTGGGTAGTGTGTTCTAAGAATATTCTAGTCTATTTGAGTACTGGGGAGGTTTACGACCTTTTACGACAGCTGTTGCCAGCTCGTCTATAGTCTATTCTGCAGGCAGAATGGCTGTATGCAAGCTATTTAAAAATGGCCGCTTCCTAGGCCTGGGAGGGTGTCATATTAATTTTAAGGGCAGAGTTGTTAAATTGACTACTATATAAGTGAATGAGTTTCTGAATGTGTGAGTGAATGGATGTTTAGTGTAATTATACAATACATTATTAATCATAGAATCAGTTCACATGGAAATTAATGTGCAAATATTGGAGTTGGTTACTACAGTAACAAGCAGTTGCAACACTGATATAGTCATGACAGAATGCATATGTACATACATAGAATACACACATACACAAAATGGAAAGCTCAGAAGTTTAAAGAAAGAGACTAGGTGCTCTTTGCCAATGGTGTAAAATGTAACATTTAATTTTGTTCCTCTGTATGAGTTTTAACTTAAAAGGTAAAATTAATTATGGAGAAGTTTAACTTGCTTTCCACTATGGTTAAGTGTACCACGTCATAGGAATGTAACGAAAGCTGAGCTACATGTATCATACACAAGTACATACATACATATTTATGGGGTTAAGTGTTATCTTGAATGATTGAATCTGCAGATTGATTGGGTATTTCTTCTGTCAACTGTTTAGTGTTCTGTTCTTGTGGTCAACTATGGTACTACGGTTGTTTAATTAATATTGATGAAGTGGTGTTATGTTGACTACAAGAATAGATTTTAAGTTGAGCCTAAGCTTTCCTTTTCAGTTGCACAGACGGCTCCCTTGAAATGTGCAGACATTTATCATACTGGATCTGGAATGACCACCAGTCCTAGGTCTTTGCCTCTCTGAACTTCTTTTTGTCGTGTCCTAAATTGGGGGTATAGAAAAAAGTGGAAAAAGTGAAGTAATGCTAGCCTATACAACAAAAGATGGATATGAACGCGCCGGTATCCTACCAATTTGGCTGTGTGAAAGCGGTGAAGGCGATTGCTAGGGGTTCCATTCCACAGTATAAGATAAGACTCTAATAAGCTGTTATAATTCTCAAAGCAAGTTCACTTGGTCCTGGGCTATTCTGTGTACATCGTGCGCTGACTACCCCAGTACAGAGTGTATTTTGGTAGGCAACTTTGTGGTATTGTATAGGTTTATTTTGAGTTATGGTAATATAATACATATATATTATGAAACAACAAAGACTCTATTTTTTACTGTGGAATGATATAACTCGTAGAAGTGGGAAGCCACTGGGGAAGTATTAAGACGAAACGTGGCCACGGTTTTGCAGAAAAGAAATTGGTAAGCGGGAGAGCGGTGTTGGCGGCACATCGTTTAGTCGGATGTCTTAGGGACATGGAATTTTGGGCGAGTGAAGCTGCAATCGCATTGGATGAGGTTTAGAATCATTCAATGGGGTCAGGAAGCTGAAACAGGTCAACTCTTAGTTGAGTTGTCTCTGTCAATGAAGAGTTGTTCAGAAAGGTAAACATCTATTGATTGACCATTTCAGTGTTTGTGATCTTTCTCTCATCTCGTGGCAGGAGTCATGAATCTTGTTACAGGGTGCTGGGCCATGATGACTGAGGGTGAGAAGTGAGTGTCTTGTCTTGTCACCTGGTGTTGGTAAATTTGAGTGAGTGAGTGGGCCCTATAGAGAAAGACTAGTGAGTGCTTGTTGAATGAAGGCAATGGAATCTTCCATTGTGGTGAGTGTATATGTCTGTTGTTTGTTAAGTAACTTAAAATTAGGAAAATCTGAAGAAAAACGGTAATGGAAAAATACAGTAACACATAGACTGAACACAGTTGAGTCTATTTAACTTTTTAGTGTATTTCCTTTATGGGGTTTTGGTTTGTTTTATTTCTTTAGAAGTTTAATTTCAGTTTGGAACATCATCTTAGATGTCTGGGGTTTATTTTTGAGTCACTGCTATTGATAGCTCTAATTATTCTCTTAACATTACAAAGTGGAGTCTTTTTAGCAGTTGTAATAACACATGTTATAACCAGAGATGTGTGTGTGTCTCTCCCTTTCAGTAGCTAAAGAAGGCGCTTTACGACCTGTCGTAAAAGGACACTGCTTGCAGGGGCATGGAGTGACTGGTCATACAGAGTGGGTGAGACAGAGAGTGAATGAAAGGCACATACACTTTGATATGGTAGGAGAGTTTAAGGTAACGCTTCTTAAAGCGGTGACTCATTCTCATTTCTAGTTTCATTTCCTTTTTCATTTTTATTTTATTTCAATTTCATTTTGCACAGTTTATTTATTTATTTTGGGGGTTTGAGTTATTTTGCCCACAAGGGTAATTGGTTTATTTCACTACTTAGAACTGACAATGTGAAGTTTGATACTCTTGAACACAAGTATACTTAAGTCAAGGTTAAATATCAAGCATAAAGACTGAAGTTAGTTGACATGTGTAGTCATATTTGACATTGCTGATCATATACAAGTACACTTTAGGATTTTATTTACAGATATTTTATTTCATTTTTGGTTTTACTTTAAGTTTATTTTTATTTCTTTTGGGGTTTTACTTTATTTTGGGGAATTTATTTTATTTATTTTGGTTAACGTTAACGTTGGAAACGTGGGAGTTTTAATACTGTAAGCGTGCGAAGCATTCGTGAGATTGCATTAGGCACAAAGTACCTCTCAGATATGAGAAGTTGACCTGTTCCACAGAAAATAATTCTATTCTCTGTGGAAGGGGGGTAGAGTGTAGAATTTTAAATTATTTTGCCAAAAGAAGTGTTATAGGTCATGAACAAGTTCACTAGAATGCACCATACATGCATACAACATCATATAGGATTAGGAGAAGTGTATACACTGATTGTTGAAAGTGGTGAAATAATTTGGGTGTGTGCTAACATTTATTTGTAGTTACAGGTGGAAATTGAGGAGTGGTCGAAGAGGATCAATCATCATGGAAGGTTGCCAGTGGATGATCTCTCTGCCTCTCTGGGAATCTCTCTCAAGGACTGAGCTGTCTCTCAAGTGAGGGAAAAAGTTCAACATGGACAGTTGGACTGAGGTCATCAAAAGGGTTGTCTCTGCTGAGATGATCTGTTGCTGTTTCCGGAGGATCAACGACTGTCGTTTTGGAAGTTTTGTGGATTAATGGAAGGTGTTTCTTTCTGATTGAAAGTGGACTGAGTTTGTTTCAAGTGACAAAGGGGCGTCAGGAGACGTTCCAGGATGGACGATGGACAGAGTTCAAGGAGCTGAGGTCAGTTGGACCTGATGGCAGGTGTGGGCACGAATGCCAGGACTGAATCCTGCCAGCTAGAGAAAGGCTGGAGGAGTGCAAAAGAGTCGCTGAGGAATTGCCACAGTGCCATGCAGGCAAGGAGCTGATGCCAGCATCCACGGATGGGTGCAAAAGAAATGTACCAGAGATCGTCGAAAGATTGCTGAAAGACTGAGAAATGTGAGCTGAATGGTACTGGAGTTGTAGGGGGTGTCTCGTGATACCTTCTCCGCAAGGGGCTCGGCCGAGTGTTTCCAAGGCTCGGACAGTCCTCACCTGGAGGGGTATGCTATGGACACATGCTAAGAATGGATCTACAGGAGCAACGACAGCTACCCATGAGGGTAGCGAGGACTGAGTGAGTTTGCTGTTTTCAACAGGTTTCACCAGAGAGATGAAGAGAGAGAGAGAGAGAGAGACTGGTATGGCAACAACAAAATGGCGTCATGGACATTATGGACATTAGTTAGTTGACCACTTCTACAAGTAAGGCAGGTTAGGGGTATACTGCACACCATACTATTTCATTGATTTCATCTTTTTTATTTTTTCATTGATTTCATCTTTTTTGATTGCTTCATTGATTTCATTTGCTGATTATTTTATTATATTCAGAAAGTGTCTGATTTCAGGTTTTGAAGGTAATTGCATACAGTTGCATTCAACATATAGTGAGGTACATACTGATTCTGATTTTACAGGAATGTAATGTAATGGTTGGAGAAAATATTCACATGGGTTTGCAAACAGTGGGTGGTTCAATAAAGGGGGCAATTCTTTATTAATTTTCTTTTGGGAAAAAGTTTGGGTTAACGAGAATGTCAACTTCAAAGGAAGTTTCATATTTTATTGACTGACTGTTGTGCATTTTAGCGCTCAAAAGGTTCATGCAGAATATTGATGAAAAAATGTTTAAGGTTTAAAATTCGGTTTGAATTTCAAAAGGGGCGTTATGTCGTAGTTTTGCCAACATTTCTTCATTAATATTTACAATTATTTTTGGAAATTAACAGATAATATCTTGTATGTAAACTGGCCTCATTTTACACTTAACTGTGGTTCTGTGACTGTGTATTTCTGGTGCCTAGCTAGAGTCCAGAAGACAGCTGCCCTATCGTAAAACCTAGCTACAGAGGTGTCGATTGTCACACAGCCACTTGCTGGAGTTAGTGAGTTGGGTAGACCCATGGAGTGACCAGTTCCATATTTGACTTAGTCAGTTAGAGGCTGAACTGACCATATTTGTGAAATGTATTCTGGTATCTTCTTGCTGCACTGATGTTTTGACCTTGTTTGTTACATGTTGCAATACACTTGTGGGGTTTAAATACTGTTCTCAAATGTGAGCTCGGGAGAGAGCTGGGGAAAGAGCCTTGGGGATAGGGTGCTTGCTGGCACACTGGGGCCTTTTGCCTTGGTGCTAGCAGGTCGCTATGCTATTGGGACACATGGGGCATTTGGCCACCATGGTTAGGAACTTGGGTTATGCTATGGGTAACTGTAATAACGTAGTTACTATGCTCTCTCACTTGCAATGTACAATAAATTGGTAATCTTGATGGCAATGGCATTCGTCTTCTCCTGTGATTTCCTGGCATCTGGTTTCTTCACTGTTCTCCTGCACAAAGATGGGTAATGTATGCTTATGGCTGATGGGGTCCAATTAACTAAATAATAACTAAGTATGTAATAGTGATAACAATAATATCAATACTTGGGTATTAATTGGTAAATGGTAAACATACACGAGTCATATAGCAGAAGATGGTTATCAATTGTGCACTGGCGATAGCCCAGATTAAGTCTTATTAATTAAATTGGGTTATGGACTATTTTATTGGCCCAGCTAATAATCTTAATTAGCAATGTGGGTTAATTATGAAAAGTTACTACAATATTTTGAGAAAATTAAGGGTAAAGGGTTCTTGAAAAGCAAGACAGTTGAGATTCGAACAAATCCCATCTTAAGACAAATGGTACACACAGTCTCACCTATGCCAGACTTTGTGCACAATCTTTAAAAAGTCCTTTGATGCTCCATGTATGCAACACAATGCAAAATAGCATTTCTTGTTAATTGTATCGACTGCTTCAGAACTGAAGTAACCTCATCACTGCCTCCCATTCAGATCACTCAAATGTTCTAATCTGTTGCTAAAATAAATAAAATGTCTTATAGCAAATGGGACATCACTCTTTGTGGACGTCTTTTTGACTTTAAATTAACTCTGTGAGTTGTCATTCAAACATTTAAGTGACAGCATTAAAAACCTTGAAACTTCTAGTTTTCAAAATATACAGACAATTATCACATGGAAAGTGACAGGGGGGGTTTACTTTTATTTAGCAAACACTTTTGTTTACAAGGTTAAATCTTCAAAAGTCTTGACTACATACCTCTGCAACGTTTTTTTTTTTTTTGTAGAGTTGTGTTTACATTCAATTAAAAAAAAATTGTATTACATTAACTTTACTGTCATATTCTTTTTTGTTAGGCTTTTCAGAAGAGGGGGAGATAACAAATGTGATCTTTTTCAAGAATAATTAACACCACTGCGAATTTCATGAAGTATTGATGATTATGACTCGTACACTATCATCTCTTAACAACATTACCGGTGTATTACAAAACCCAAAAGTCTTGAAATTCGAAGTAGTGTTAAATACTCTTGAAAACTTTCTTATGAAATACTGTAGGATCCAACATATTGGAAGAAAAGACATTGTACCTTGGGTTAAGAGACAGTTCATCTGAATGAAAACTCTGCATTACATCAATGGGTCTTACATCTGCCACATCATATCATTTCACAATCGTCCAGTTTTACAACATATATTTTTTAAAAATATGATGGTAACACTTTATTTTAACATTACATAGCTTAGCACTAATACATACAATGTTAACCCATTGATGCCTAAAGCACTTGCAGAAAAGGGTGCTGATGCCATACAAAACTCCAGGCGCCAGGGCCAATGTTGCACAACCCAACATCCAGCATCAATGGGTTAATGCCTGTATAAGTAACTTGTAAGGCATGTACTAAGCGAAATCAAACATTTGTTAGGTCCTTACTGAAGTTATATTAGGTAATAAATCCCAAATTGTGCATGAACAAGGCATTTGCGAATACATGCCTAACGTATGTTTGATTTTGCTTAGTGCATGCCTTACAAGTTACTTATACAGCATACAGGCATTAACACTATGTATTAGAGCTAATAGATGTAATGATAAAATAAAGTGTTGCCAAAATGATAATCAAAATAATTCTGCTGGGAAGCTTTGAGAGAAGTTGTAGTGCCTTTGTTCGTTTGTTGGTTGAGATGGGAACGTCATAAACATATTCAAAGAAGGTGAAAACAGAGCTGAGCTGTGCTGGATATAACAAGTTGCAGACCCAGTAAAGCTTGAACAGCTTGTCAATTGTGCAAGTCAGGCCGTCTGCAACGGGAATGGTCACACGGTCATTCCTGGCGGTTATGACAGACTCTTCAGGTTCCCAATGCAGACCACTAGTGGTTGGGTTGTGGATTCCATCTCAGTGTCAGTAGTGCAGTGAAGAGGGATGTGAAGTTGGTTCCAGACTGAGAAGAAGTAGAAGAGGAGGAAGAAGAAGAAGGGGGAGAGAGAGAGAGACACATCATCAATAATACTTAATAGCAAGTTTTACTTAACTGATTGAAAGGTATGAAGCATACCAGTCAAACTAAGTATACAGGCATGAAAACGGGTCAGGGGTGAAAAAGGTGAGAAAGGTGCGGCGTGGCGCGGTGGCACGGAGCGGCGCGTGTGTTGCAGCGGTGCGCGCGAATGTGTGGTGTGCAGTGGCGTTTTTGGGGGATAGTGTTGAGTCATACTAGGGGGGTCTGGGGGCATGGTCTCCCATGGGAGAAAATTTAGCTAAAACCGTCTTTAAATGATGAATTTTGAGCATACTGTAGCGACCCAGGGACAGTGAACATAAGAACTGTCAACCATCTTCGTTACTTCATGACTGTCATGCTGACGCAAGAAATTTAAGCGGTTAAATAAGTTGTTAAAAGGTCACTAATCATTGTGTCAAAGTGAAATTTCTGTAATGCTTTCCTATGAAAATGTATAATCAAAAATCTGCAAAAACTGTGAGGTGTGTATTCACTTTCGTGATATACTGTATATGAAATTCATTTTGCAATGCGGTATACGTATGAACTTATACAGTATAATATCAGGAAGGAGCCAAGACTGACTTGCACCAACACAGACCCACACGCAAACACACCCAAACGCAAACACACACACACACACACACACACACATTCCTACCAAAGATGTCAGCGATGCAGAGTCCTAGCTGGCCAATAGTGTGTGAGGTGTTAAGTTCCGCCTCTCCGTGCAGCAGCAGCAGTTTGGAGGGCGGGACCTTTAGCTTGACTGACAGGTCTTCCACTGCATGCTTCAGAAGCTCTGTCTGCAACACACATACACATAAATATTACTGACACACACATCAGCTGTATAGGGTTATCTACTTTCCATGGCTTCCCCCAACTATAAAACAGAATTATAATACTTCCTGTAAAAAGTCTTTGACTAGGCAAAGCGCTATACAAAACAGATGTACTGCTGTGTGTGTGTGTGTGTGTGTGTACCTGTGCTAGTTGTATTTGGTGTATGTCTGGTCTGTGGCGTATCTTTAAGTTTACCAGTCGTGCCGGTGTGTTCTGCTGATGCTGCTGCAAGCGTTTTCATTGGCTGGTTTTCCTGCGAGGGCGTGGACTGCATACGATGGCGATGTCGGCATCGTCAGACTCCTCTCCTTCATCCTCCTCCTTTAATTGGCTAGCTGCCGCAGCAATCCCGGCCCCTCTGGTGATGGACGCAGCAGGGAGCCAAGCGCATCCAGCCTCATGTTAATCTCCCTGTCACACGCACACACACAATGTAAGGAAAGTTGACAAGTCACTGTAGAGAAAGTGTCAGTGCGTGGCATGCACACAAGTGTGTGTGTGTTGTGTACTCACGTTAGTTTGCGGTTGGGCCGCCGCCGTGCCTTGAGTGGTGTGGAGGGGGAGGGGGGCGGAACGCCTCAGCACAGTCCTAACACCAACACATACACACACAAGGATGCATTAACACACATCAACATGATGGATATGGTAAGCATACAGCAATAAATTGGAAAAATATTGTAGGGGCTACTATGTTGACTCATGGTCTGTGTGTGTGTGTGTGTGTGTGTGTGTGTGTGTGTGTGTGTGTGTACACTCACATTGTGCTTTGCATGGGTTTGGTCACCTGGTCCGAGTCATCTGAGAGTTCGGTACACTGCTTCCCTCACCATCGCTGTCGCTGTCAGAAATCTGTCAAACACACAATATACAGTCTCAAGTTTGCCGTCCGTGTTAGCTGTAACTCATCCAAATACTGCTACTTTATACAGCAGGCACATATTTACTGACCAAGTTGCTCTCTATGACAAAAGTGCTATGGGCTACAGTGACAGGTAAACAAGAAACAACAGGTTAACAACACTTGGCGCTAATTAGTTCTCTACAACTACAAACCGCTGCTGTTCCCTTCCGTTTGGGATCCATATCACCAAACTATAGTTCTCTTGAACTTAACGGCATTGTTATAAGAATATGGCTATGACAGCCTTAAATAGCAGGTTAAAATATGGTCATTGACATTTTGGTGACAAGGTCATAACTCTGTATCGCAATGAGGTCCTAACAGAGGCTCTGCATGAAAGTGTTTTTAAAGATTAAAAGAAGTTTTTAAAAGTAACTATCCTTTGAAAAATACCTGCACAAAATCAACCAGAAAAGACATCTCAGATTTTACACTGCAGCGGCTTCGGAGTCAGAAGATGTGTGAGAACTGTGTAGCACTTTTCATCTGAAAATGAGAGCAGAAAATTGTACAGCAGTACTTAAATTTCACATTTACCAAAGTCTCTGTGTTATTATAACACTATCACAGTAACATATTTATCACAATTGCATACAATACAACAATAAAAAAAAAATCTAAAAAAACAAATGAAAGGAGGCAGAGGGCCTGTAAGTGGATGGCAATTAGACACATGATCACATAGACAATATGATACACACACACACACTTACCATCAGTCTGATCATCCAACTGTTCAATCAGAGTAGGAGCTTGGACAGATGTGGCCACAAGACCTGGGCCCTGACGAAGAGAGAAGAGAGAGAGAGGGGGAGAGCACGTTAGTTCCCAGTGCATTGAAGGTACTTTTAAAATCCCGTAGCCATAACTGGTGTTGATACCTTGGTAGTCGCCACACTTCACACGCAGCTGTTCTACTCTGCCACATAAAACTCAAACTTTGAATCTTCTTTTCAAACGCCATGGTATCGTCACCAATTACCATTGCCTACAAAATCTCGTGCGTGGCAGTTTTATCCCTCGAACAGCGTACATCTGGCACGTCGCACCCTCCATCTGAAACAACTGCCGGTATTTTCCCAACACACCGTCATACGAGGTCTACCGAGACAAAACACGACAGCGTTGACCAGTTGCCCAGATCTACCATATTCAACTACATACTGAAACAGTGAAAACCACGACACTTACATGGAACTACGGTTCAAAGCTTGTCTATTGACTGGCCACAACAACAACCAAGCCGNCATAATGTGATTCGGAAATTCGTTTCTATCACCTTTCATCGAGCCAACACAAAACAGTGGGATACTGCTTGCTTTTACTGGTGCTATTCTTTATCATGTACGAGGGTGGCGGATGGTCTGATTTCCATTATTTGACGCAGAACTGCTTATGTCGGTACCTTACCTGTCGCTTCTGCCTTATCTGTCGCTTTGGGGTCCTAGCTGCGTTGCCCTGGTAACAACTGTAAACAAACGGCTGCAGTTAACTGCTCCGCTCCCTGACAGGATTTTTCATTCATTCGTGCCAATGAAACAGGAGGCCTCGATTCTTGCAGAAGATAAGGTACGTAACTGAGATATATATGTAAGAAAACTATTTAACCTCATAGACTAACCTTGTATACGGTACATTCTAACAATATATTTCTAAAGTTTTTAGTCATTCCCGTTCATTTGAAGCGTAATTCCCCCCTTACTGTGGCTAGTTTGGATGAGATGACTTGACCCTAGCTAGCATAACATAAATGGCAGCTAGCTCTACACTATTTCGGGCATTCGCTAACAATCAGTGTTCAGATAACTAGCGCAAACGTGCCGAGATATCTTGTTTATTATCAAAAAAACGCTTGTGTTGTGCCATGGCTTATATGGTGATGACGTTTGAGATTGTAAATTTACGGGCCACAGATGTGTCTATGGTAAGGCCGACCTGACGAGATAGCTGCCTACTGAGGTTTGATTGGATATGGACATTGTTTATTTCAGAAGGAAAATGTTTGGAGTGGAATTGTTTGGAAGACAATCTTGGGACAATTTTGCTCTTTGGGTCTTTGTGCCAACCATGCCAGCTATCGTAGGGTGCTCTGGGAACATCTTAGATCTGTTTACTGTATGTACACTTACTGAAATAAGCATTTTGTTTACATAAAATCCCTTGTCATTTCACCACTAGGTTTGAAACCCAGACAGCACGAAGCATCTTGCCGACGTCAAAATCAGATCAACAGAAAGGGACATCAGCCTTCTCTTGGGAATAGGCCAGATATGCCATAACAAGAAATGGTAAGTCTATCACTACATAAGATCCATAACAAAATACTCCTAGTTAAATCTTAAATGTGACCTGGTGGCATTATTGCGTGAATGCTTATGTTGCACACTCAATGAATAAGGTCCTCAAGTGTGTTGAGTTTTGCTGAGTTCGTTGTTTATTTACATTTTCCTCAGCATAACTGTACAGCTGACACTGCTGCCTTCTGTATCATAACAAAGCCTGTCACTTCCACGTTTCGTTCTTTATGTGACCGAAGTCACTGGCTACTGCACCATAGAGGGTCTCTGCACTCATTGCTGGTCCTATGATGCCATCTATTGGCGAGAACGTGCAACAGCATAATTAAACTAAAAGACAACTTCTGACAGGACAACAAAAAGACAGGGAGTGAGAATAAGGGAATAACAAAAAGACAAAAATGGGGGGTCCACTACACTTGCATACCTGATTGTGATGCTGTCACTCATTTTCTAGTCTATATCTTGGACTGAAAAAGGATTACATTATTATGTTTTCAGGTGTTTTGCCCCTGCGGTTGTGAAGAGGATGCTGTGGAGGTGGCAGCATGAACGTGTCACACAGACATTGGCTAAACTACTCGGTAGGTACAACGAAATAAAAGAAACCACCCCCTCAACCCTGTTTATGCTGCACTGTACCTATTATAACCAGTTTTTATATAGACCATTATTTGAAATACTATGAGAGCCTTTCTGTTAGGATACTGTACAGCAGGGATGGGCAACTGGAGGCTCGGGCGCCACATGCAGCCCAACTTCTCACTTTTTAAAAAAAGAAAAAGGACAGTTTTTAACCCCCTATAAATCAATAGTGTAAGCATTCAGGTATAAATAAAGAAAAAGTGAAGTATCCTTTTGTAAATTCTCTCAAGTGCGTGGTGATGTGGCCCACTGATTGTGGTAATTAAAAATGTTGGCCCACCTTATAATGAAAGTTGCCCACCCCTGCTGTACAGCCTACAGTGATACTGAGACTTATTCCTGTCTTTATTTGCCAGGCTTCTACACTTGCCCTCAGAGTTCACATATGGTGACGTGCACAGGTGTCCAGTCAGGTTCAGACTGATGCTGGTAACAAGAGGAGAACATGCTAATTGGTAAGTGAGATCCCTGCTTAACAAAAATCCACACAGCACAACAAGTAAGCCTAGTTTGTGGTATCAAATGTAAAATGGAAGTTTCATCAAAAAGTTGTAGAACACATCTGAATAAATTGCAGGCCATCAAAGTTGTGAATGGGCAGGGAAAACACAACCAGTAGGCTTATGAATTACTTTGACTCAGCACAGCAGAGCAGATGCGATGCTACCATTCCTTGGGAATATGACACAGAGGTCTTAATTGTGGAAAAAATAAATGTCAAAACGTCTATGATTCCCAAAGTCCACATGGGGTATATTCTACAAGAGGAGTATTATATTAAAATTCAGATGAGACACAACAGATACAGCTTACTTTCTTGTAGACTGAAGACAGAGGCCACTTAGATAAACTACTCTACACACACCCAGAGTGAACCCAGAAGCACAATAATAAGCCTGCAACTGGGGTGTGTTGTAACACTCATAACTGCATTACCACAAAATGTAATGCAAGACTGTAATCTAATAGTTTTGTACTGCAATGTCGCCTTGGATTTTGTCTGTTCAGATGCTGTGTTGCTGCCAGTCCACGGATGTACACAAATGGCTCACCTGGAGGAGGAGGGCGGTCAACGACATTACTCAAGTATTGACAACAAATGTGCTCTACGGTAGGTTGGTTATTACAACCCATATACAGTCCCTGGCAAAAAGTATGGAATCACCTGTCGTGGAGGACGTTCATTCAGTCGTTTTTATTTTTTAGAAATATGATGGATCACAGACCCGACTCAGAACTGAACTCATTTCAGCTGGCGGCTAACTGGTCTCATAGGAGTCCATGTTAACTGCTAGCTCGGAGGTAAAATTTGCACTGCCGTTCTCAGAGAACGGTTGAAAGTACAGGAGAAAGGTAAAAGTCAGTTATTTAACTCAAGGGGATGTGTAATATGAGCTTATTTCCAAAAATGGGACAGTATCACTTTTAAATGGTCAATGGCAAGGTCCCAAGATGTTCTGTCACTGTAATCAGAGACATTTGAAGCCAAATTGATAAAGGATACCGTTTTTTCTCATTAATACTATTACTCCGAGGCTGTACGTTGTTCCAAAATCCAGAAAAAGTTTTTGAAGTGCTTGTTTGTGTGTTTGTTTTTCATGATTCCATATTTTTTTCCTCAGAGCTGAGTCATTCCATATTTTTTTTCCCTATGCATGCTCTAAAAAAGTAACTCTTACTTACTAATGGAATTACTTTTCATGATTTCTTTTGGTGTTTCTTAAGGCCAGACAGTTGCCCTTTGAAATGAGTTCAGTTCTGAGTCAGGTCTGTGATCCATCATATTTCTAAAAAATAAAAATGACTGAATGAACATCCTCCACGACAGGTGATTCCATACTTTTTGCCAGGGGCGGTAAAAACCTAACTTGCTCAGCCTCTGAGGCACATAAAAACATGAAATTAGTTGCATTTAAAAGCCAAGACCATCATCTTGCATGAGAATGGACAGGAGTCTGCATATTGGAATGCACCCATGTCACTTTAGGCGCCTTGGACAATGCATCGTGTATGCAGCATCAGGCTAAAATGGGTTAATAATAGGGCTGGGTATTGCAGCCATGTTCCTGTATCGATTCGATTTCGATTCTTAGGGCTTTGAATCGATTAATCACGATTCAATTCGATTCGATTCATTCCGAATCGATTCAATCCGTTCCCTTCTTGGTGCCAGGATTTCCCCCGCTGTTGCCTATTTTTATACTGTCAAAGGGCTGTGGCTTGACAGTGTTAACAGATTGCTAATTTGTAATAAGTAGACCTAGGCCTAATTGACTAATACCTACTGGGTATTTTCCATAGACCTAAATTAAACAAAAAGAACAAAAAGAAAAAGAACCAAAAAATCGATTTTGTGCCCTGTGAATCGATTATGTGAATCTCGATTCGATTTGATCGATTATCGATTACATCGATTATTTTACCCAGCCCTAATTACTAACACACACACACACGCACGCACGCACGCACTCTCCTCTAATCTTCTCTCTTTGCCAAACTTTAGATGACATTTCCAGCATGTCCAACTCATCAGCATCAGGGGAGATTCGGTGGAGGTGGTGCACCATCCAGGACCAGTCATGGGCCACCAAAACCTCTGCAAAATCTACACTTCTTGTGAACCCTGTAGAAGACACTACAACCACAAAACTGCTAAGAAACCATCACATACTGCGTCACATCATGGTTCTCCATGTGTTACTGCACCCTCGGCACAAGTTCTTTGCTAGATTGCCATCTGGCAGATGCATCAGGACAGGAATGTAGCTACTATTTGTGATTATATCTTCCCACACTCTTACTTGCTTTGCATGGCAGTGTGTCTCAATGTGTGTCAGAATGGAAGGTGTCGCACCATTGAAGTCAATGGGCAGTGGCATTGCATCAGGGTTATAGAAGCCCAGATATCCTTGATGCTTTGATGCCAGCTGGTCACCCACACTTCCCTCTTCATTGTCCCATAGATTTCCATACCACGCTTTGGTACTTTGGTGGTATGGACATTCTAACTCACCAGAAGAAAAAAAACCATTGAAAATGAATGGAAGGTTATGTCTGGTGATTTCTGGTAAATTAGAATGCCCATAACATCAAAGTGGCACTGGATTACTCAACCATTTGTCTCTTAAAAGATAGTTTCTGCCAATTTCAATATGCTGTTGTATAGCTCATGCTACCCTTGACTTGTCAGTAGGCTACCCGGTGATGATGGCATTCTTTTGACTCAGCTCTTTCTGAGATCTGAGCTATTCTAATGGGGGCAGACTTTGATTGTATTAAAAACCTTCTTAACATAGGCCTAATCCAAATACCATCCCAAAAGGTATCACTGTCTGTTTGCTAGTTGTCTGCTGATGTTGCATAACCTTTTGAATGTTATTGGGAATAAATGAAGATGTTTTTTTGAAATGTAAACAAACGCCTGCCCCCATTACAATGACATGGGTATGTGGAAGAGCTGTCCCTTACTCATGCACCTGTTTAACAAAATGTTATTTTTATTCAAGTAGGGGTATGCAGTGTATAAGTTTTTTTGTTTGTTTGTTTGTTTTTTTGTTGTTGTTTTTTAAAAAAAATATAAATGGCACATTACTTAATACTGTAAGTTATTTCAGCTGATTTAAACTGGCATCTGGGAATTCCAAAATAAAGGTGAAATAAAACACTGGTGTCCCTGCAAGCTTCTACTTAGTTGCATTTTTAACGTTGTTATGTTATAGAGAATATAATTATTATATAATTGTTACCAGGTAAAAACGAAAAGCAAGTTAATGTAATCCAGTCACTTGCTCAGTCTGTCACAGTAGCAATATTCAGTCAATGAGTGCATTCCCTCGTATTTTGGCGTTTTGCGTGGTATCTGTGGGGATCAAGGTAAGCAGATCGTGGAAATAGTAGGCTATAGATAGGTTATAGATGTAAAATAGTATACTGTATTAACTTACAGATGTAAAATATTTCGCGGCCAATATAAACTTAATGTACCGGTGGTCGTGTGTTACACAACGTGCTACATTAGCTTAGCAGTAAACATAGTAAATCAGTGAAAGCCCATTGGGAAACTCCAACTCCCATTGTCATTGTGACACAGCACTCCACAACACACAAGTGAACACTGCACACTGCACACAACGAAATTGCATTTATGCCTCACCCGTGCAAGGGGGCAGCCCTCAGTGGCGCCCCATGGGGAGCAGTGCGGTGGGACGGTACCATGCTCAGGGTACCTCAGTCATGGAGGAGGATGGGGGAGAGCACTGGTTGATTACTCCCCCCACCAACCTGTCGGGTCGGGAGTCGAACCGGCAACCTCTGGGATGCAAGTCTGACGCCCTAACCGCTCACCCATAACTGCCCTTCAGGGGGTATAACAAGCCTGTGTCGAAATTCATTTCAGTACATTAAGATCGATGAATGCGACGCGATTTCAATGTTAATGTTCTGCTTCACGGTGTTTTGTTATTAAATAAAAACGAACAGTCTACCAGGAAAATTTAAAATACGATTGTTTATGAACAGGCGATAACCCCGACAGCCTCTAAAACATGGATCGTTCATTTCAGCCAATCAGGTGACAAGAGCGACAGATAAGGCAGAAGCGACAGGTAAGGTACCGACAGCTTACGTTTGAAGCGCTGAAGTTTAAAATCGCCTCTATGCTAGCTAGCCCTTGCCTTGCCCCCTCCGATACCTGTTACTAGCAGCATCCACTTTTGCCCCACTACCAGTACTAGCTCTACGTCAATCCATCCGTGGTGTTTCAGTATCCTTGCACAAATCCTGTCAGACTTTCTTTCTTTTATGTTCAGAAAATAGCTTTCAAACTTCACATCAGTAAAGTGCCGCCTGATTTATTCCACACCAGCTAATTATCAGTTACCATATTAGCAACCAATGTTAGCAAACCATCCAATATCACATTTCAAACCTTTAATTTTCCCAACACAACACGTTTTAACCATTAAGTTAGTCCACATGTGAATTAAAAGAAAATAAATATAATTTATAGTGCAAGCGTTAGAGCTAACTGAGTATCAATAACTAGCTAAATCTGTAGGCTAGCTTAATGTTCACAGAATCACTGAGGCTGTTCCAATGTTCGTACAGCAAAACTTGTGAAGCAGGGTTTGATTTTAACCATACATTAACGGTAACACACGTAATTGTTACGAAATTATACCAATAAAGTGAATTACTTACGCCAGCCTCTCTCGGTGTCTGAAGTCAAGTCGCCGCATCTTGCATTTCCAACGGTAGAAAAGGCGGGCGGAAGTCTGCTTTCAAATGTCCACAGTCACGCGATTGGACAGCCAAACGGCCGTTAGTTTCTCACTTGTTGTAGCACGACCCAGAAATGAATCTCTTAACTTCAGGTTTCACACATTCTGTGAAATCTTACACAAAAATGACACATAATCTGTCAATGCTGTCTACACATCCCAATGTGTTATTTTTTTGACACATCTGTTTAGGCAGTCCCCATTGGGTAAATGATTAACTATATTCAGACGTCTAATGGACCTCATAGTTTGACGTCAAAATAGTATACCTATTTTGCACGTCATTTTTGGGTACAGAACTGGTCTTAGACGGACGGACGCGATATGGACAAGATATGAACGTCTATGTGACGTTCTATGTTTAGTGGGGCTAATGTCCCTAACAGGGTGGAACACTTCCAGCAACCACATTTGATAAAACGACCTCTAATTACTACTATATACATCCTTGAGCTTGACAATTATGCATTTCTTATAGTTAAACATGTCAATATTGAAAAACAATATGAAAAAAATATATTCCACTAGTATTTTTCCCCCAACTTTACAAGCCTGAAATGTTGCCGCAAAAAGAGAATCACCCAACTACAGTCAGGATCGGTAGGCAGACGTCAGTACCTAGCTCGAAACCTGGCATGTGAAATGAACAAGGAGGAAATGAACTAATGCTAAGCTGGACTATGATTGTTGTTGTGATGCCTTCTCTCAGTGAGAAGCTTCTCCTTTGCTTCTTCGATTGTCTTGACTTTTCTTGGAGTTTAAATCAAACTTAAATAAATTTAGCTAAATTTGCGGTACATATTTGACCTCAAATGTGTCAATATATCGTAATCCTTTTGTTCAAACGTAGCGAAAATAAATCGTCACGCACACAAAATCATGGTAGGCTATATGTGAGTTCAGGGGCGAGTTTAGGCTATTTTTAGTGGGGCCACGGCCCCACCGTGACTTGGCTCGGCCCCACTAGCTCAGGAGCCTTTTAAAATATTATTTGAGAATTGGAAATATACTGCGCAATATTCTGCTGCTACTGCAGAACCCTGTGTATGAGCTTCAAGAAAGGTCTTGTGACGAGTCTGCTACACCTCTTCTGATTGGTTTGCATCTTCATGCAACTGCCTGCCGCCAGAGTTGTGTTCAGTTATGATTTTTGCGAAAGTAGTTTCTGGATTTATCATGCAGCCGAGGCAGAACCCAAATCGGCGCATATTCTTGTGATGAGAAGGTATGGAGCACACACCACACACAATAAGGTGGTGTAGGCTACAGTGCTATGTGCGGACTATGATAACATTGATTGTCATCATAACTGACATAATTTTGTAAGCGTTGGTTAAAAAAAGTGTTGCCATTGTAACCGAGCGTTGGCACTTTGTCATTATATATATTTAATAACTGGACACTGGATTCAGAAGGAGAAACTTCAGATCTGCTTTACTTCATCCGGAAGTCAGAGAGAGACAAATGGGCACGAGAGTTGATATATGTACACAGACCTACGGAAAGCCCCGAGGGGATAAAATACATTCACTCTCTTATTCTGTCTCATACAAATCTGTTACATATGTCCCCCCCCACAAGAATAAACGTCCTCGTTTATCGAACATACACAAGGAAGGACAGAAAAGAAAAAAAACATGGCATACCCAGCAGCAGGAACCACCAACAGGGTAACACAGCCCAATATAGGACTGCTTCTATCACAAAACACAAGCGTACATGTCAACAGAACACATACACAAATCTTACAGTGTTACAACAAACACTTATCCACACATTTCTTCCTTTTTTTTTTTTTTTTTTAAAACTCACTGTCTGAAACACATTCTTACACTCAGTATATAAGAAAATCACTTAGATGCTCTGGTGCCCGCAGCACACGTCCTTGCCGACTGCGAGCAGGGGCAGTCGGAATAGAGTCCTCTGCCGAAGAGGGCCCCACATCCAGGTCAGGTAGCCCACCCTGGTCAGTGGCCTGAGACACAGGCCCTGGAGAAAAGGAAGAGGTGGGCAAGGGAGGGCCAGTCACTCGCGGCTGTGAGGGCATGTGAACCGGCAGTGTATAAGGCCTTAGTCTATTGTAATGCACAACCTGCTGTCGTTCGTCACAGTCAAAGGGGTTGGCGATGCGATAGGTTAGGCCAGGCACATCACCTGAGGTCATTACCTGCAGAACCACATAAGGCCCTTTCCAATGCGGGGCCAGCTTCATGCGGCTTTCCACTGGGTTGTTTAGCCACACCATAGCACCCACCTTGTAGGGAGTGTGACGTGCTCTCTCGTCGTGGTAAAATTTTTGTCGTTCCTGAGCCTCCGCCCCATGCATACGGGTCTTGTTGAAGGCAGTTTCAAGTTTTGCCCGCACGGAGGAGGCAAACTCAGAGTGAGACCCGGGTGCTTGTGTCCCCACAGCATGGGAGGGTACCAGCACGTCCGCTGGGACTCTTGCCTCACGCCCGTGAGCAAGAAAGTAGGGAGTGAATTTTGTGCTGGCATGTACAGATGTGTTGTATGCGAAGGCCACCTGTTTTACATACTCATCCCATTCACCCCCACAGTCCAGTAGTGTCTTAGCCAGCTGATCAATCAAAGTCCTATTAAAGCGCTCCACCATTCCGTCTGATTGCGGATTGTATGGAGTGGTGTGTGTCTTAGTGATTTTCAGTAGCTCACAGAGGCCTCGCATAACATCTGCTTCAAACTGACGCCCCTGGTCGCTGTGAAAACGCTCTGGCACCCCATGCACCAGCACATAGTCCTCAAAAAGACAGCGAGCCACTGTCTGAGCAGTCTGATTAGGCAAAGGATATAAATTGACAAATTTAGTGAAGTAATCCTCCACTACAAGCACATACCTGTTACTTTTGCTGGTCAGTGGCAACTCAACAATGTCCGCCGCCACTCTTTCAAAAGGCCGGGTTGCGCAAGAGGTGCCCATCGGTGCCCTATGAGGGGGCACTGGAGACCGGCGTGTCAGGCATGCTTTACACTGCTCACAAAAGTTCTTAATGTCCTTGAACATGGACGGCCAGTAGCCAATCCGTCGTGCTTGTTCCCACACACGCTCTGCTGCAAAGTGGGCAGAGGCTGGGTTACCGTGCAGTTGTGTCAGGAGGTCAGGGACGAGAGAGGAAGGGACCACAATTTGACAGAGTCTTTCGCCCGACAAGGAGCAGTTCACAGACCGGCAAAGCAGTCCGTCTTGGATGGTCAAACGGTCGAATTCTGTCCACAGCTTTCGCAAAGTGCGAGAAGCTCCCTTCATCCGTGCTTTATGTGGCCTCCGTGACTGTTCTAGCCAGCCGCGGACCACTTGGATGTCTGCGTCTGCCTCCTGCTGTGCCTTAACATGAGCTACCCCACACCCAAGAGTCAATGTCAGTGTCTCAGCAGACTCAGGCTCAGTCGATGTGACAGTCTCTGAGGATGGACGGGTCTCTGCAGGTTGCTGTGGAATAGGTGTAGCAGGGTCAGAGTGTATTGCATTAACCTCCACCGAGTCAACAGAAGGGCATGTTTCATTGTCCCTGTCTGGTCTGCGAGAGAGAGAATCTGCATTCAGGTGACGCTGTCCGTCTTTGTACACAATGTCCCAGTTGAGGGGATCCAGTTCTAAGATCCACCTGCTCCGTCTGCCAGTTGGATCGTTGTCGAGGGCCATGCGCCTGAGGCCCAGCAGAGGGCGATGGTCTGTGACGATGGTGAAAGCTGCCAGTCCAATGTAGTGCCTGAACTCACGAACAGCCCATACAACCGCCCATAGTTCACGATCAAAAGTGGACCAGCGGCGCTGTGTCTGATTAAGTGTCTGGCTGGCATAGGCCACTACATGCTCAACCCCGTCTTTCACTTGGGCTAAGACAGCACCGACCGCCTCCTTAGAAGCATCAGTGAACACTTTGAAGGGCACACTGAAATCTGGTAGGGCTACAATGGGAGCGTTGGACAGTGTACTTTTCAAGTATTTGAATGAGGTCTCACAGTCAGCAGTCCATTCAAAAGCCACATTTTTCCCCATGAGGTGATTGAGAGGGGCCGCATGTCTGGCGAAATTGTGGACAAAGCGCCTGTAATATGAGCACAGGCCCACAAACGCCCTGACCTCTGATGTAGACTGAGGAGTAGGCCAGTTTTTGACTTTTTCTGTATTCTTGGGGTCAGGCTGGAGACCGTGTTGGGAAATGACGTGGCCCAGGAAAACCACGTGATTGAGCGCCAGATGGCATTTTGCAGGATTCAACTTTAGTCCAGCGGCCTTGATCCTAGAGAACACCTCCTCTAGGCTGGAAAGATGCTGTTCAAATGTTTTGCTAAACAAAAGCACATCATCTAAATAAACCATACAAATGTTCCATGGCAGGCCCCTTAAAACTAACTCCATCATTCTCTGGTAGGTAGCAGGTGAGTTTGACAACCCCATGGGCATTGACCGCCACTGATACAGTCCCCGCCCTGTATTGAATGCGGTCTTTTCGCGATCCTCCTCTGCAACTTCAACTTGCCAGAATCCATTCGAAAAGTCCAGTGTGCTGAACCAGACAGCGCCTGCTAGCGCATCGAGAGTGTCATCCACCCTAGGCAGAGGGTGGCAGTCTTTCACAGTCACACTGTTGAGACGCCTGTAATCGACACAAAATCTCCACTGACCGCTCTTTTTCTTCACCAGTACGACTGGACTGGACCAGGGGCTGCAGCTCTCTTCAATAACACCATCGGCGAGCAGGTCTGACACCTGTCTCTCAATTTCAGCTCTTTTCTCTGGAGAAGTGCGGTAGGCCCGTTGTTTGATTGGAGGATGATTCCCGGTGTGTATGCGGTGTGACACCAGGGTGCATTTTCCTGTATTCCTCTCACTGTCAGAGAACACATCTGCGTATTGTCTGAGCAACTCAGAGAGCGCCGCCCTTTGTGATGATGAGATTGGGGAACTTTCCAGCGACACAGGGGGGCCTGACTGGGCAGGGGAGGAAAGGGCTGTGGTAGTCACCGCGGCCACATCATGTGACAGTGTATCAACATCTGTCTCACCAATCGAGTAAAATTCACCTAAGTGAGTGCCCTCTCGTAGAACAATGTCATTTTTGGTGGGGTTCAAAATTCGAGCACATGTAGCACCTTTCTGCACTGTAGTAACTGTGTGAGCCACAACGAAGTCTGAACTATCAGGGATATTGGGCTCTAAATATCCAACAAAGTCAGTGGAGTAAGCCCCAGATGAGCTGGGAGGCCGCACATTAACGGGCACAATAATTTCACTAAGTGGGGGCAGAGTCATTGTGCTTGTTATGGCTACATTACAACATACAGGGGTGAGGTCTTTACCTTTCAGGAGTGGGACGGTGATACCCCACAGCTGTAGTCTCGCGTGGGCAATGTCCAGAAGGGCATGGTTTTTCAGCATAAAGTCCCAGCCCAAAAGCACTGCTTGTGTAGTGTCCCTTATCACATGAAAGGTGTGCTGCCATGATTCTGTGCCCAAACACAAAACAGCAGATATTGTGCCCAAAGTGTCCAGCATTTGTCCATTCACAGCACGGGCACTGATATAGTCTTTCTTTAGGGGGCGGTTACGAAGTGCAGGAACTGACATTCGAAACTCAGCACTAATGAGAGACACACTCGAACCAGAGTCTAGTAGCACAGGGACAACAGTGCCTTCAATTACACCTTTAACATAGGACACAGACATGTCACATTCGGAGTTACTCACAGAGTCTTTGATCACTGGGTCATGGCTGTGTGTGTCATTTAGTGGGCCCGCAGAGTGTGCAGCTGGCGTTAGGGCCACAACATCAGCTAAACCCCGTTTCCCTGCTGGCCGTGTTGGTGGTCACTGTGCGGGGAGATGAAGCGTACGCCGCGCCGCCTAGGTGTCTCCTCCTCATGGTATGAGCGCCGGCCAGGGCTGGGGCTGTATCTGCCAGATGACCGGACGGAGTCAGGACTCTGGCCACGGGAAGTTGTGAATGGCCTCCGGTCCCCGCCAGGTGATGAGAATCTCCTATCTGGTGAGCGGCCACGCTGCAGCCCAAGGGACCGGCAGCCATGACCTCCACAGGTGCAGTAACACGACCCCCTTCCTGGTGATGGAGGGCCATGCCAACCACCTGCACCTGACCTTGACTGTAGCCTCCGATTCTCCTCCGCCATCAGCTTAATTTCCACTCGCATGTCTTTCAGCTCCTCAGTTAGGCTATGCACTGCCTTATGCAGTCCCCCATAATCAGTCACTTTATGGACGGAGGCAATTTGACCCCCTGGGCCAGTAGCGCAGGCAGCTGTGCTAGTCGTGGACGCATAATCTTGCAATGCGGCTTCCCGTGCATTCTCACAACGTTCTGCAACTATGAGCGCCTCGTCCATGTCTGTTGCCCCCTGCTCATGACACTTTGCTCTAAGCCCTGGGTCGAGGCCAGCGAGGAAACGGCGGAATTTCTCCTCGCGAGTTGCGTTTTTGCCATAGTCAGGGAAAGCTTCAGCAACGAGTCTGCTAATTTCAGCGGCATACACCACAAGACTCTCGCGCTGAGCGCGTGGGCGTGCAGAAAGATTAGCCCTGAAACGGTCCAGATACTGTTTTCGCCCAAAGGCTTCTTTAAGTTTGTTCTTTGCCGCCTCGTAATCACCTTGAACAGTAGCGGGTAGGCTATCCCACAACAGAAATGCAGCCTTACTTAAGCGAGTTGGTAGAATTCTTGCCAGTTCATATTGGTATGTTCTCCCACCTTCTCCTTCCACAAGAGCGCGGACCGCCACTTCGAATTGACGAGCCCAGCATAGGAAGCTCTGCTGATCATCTTCTCCAGAAAACGGTGACGGCAAATCAATCTTCACTCGAGACGATTGGAGGTCTCTCTCCCTTCGAGATCCGAATATCGAGAAGTCCGTGTCCTCTTCTTTACACCACATCTTGAATATTGAACTTCTCCGTAGCAGCTATACTCCGGCTAGCAAAGGCGCCAAAACGAGTGCTACCGCACACTAAACGTTTGACTATACTGCGAACACACTACTGCTAAACTAAAAAAAATAAAATAAACGCAAATCTACAAATACAACTGAAAACTTGCGGTTAACACCGCTGCCACCAATGTAACCGAGCGTTGGCACTTTGTCATTATATATATTTAATAACTGGACACTGGATTCAGAAGGAGAAACTTCAGATCTGCTTTACTTCATCCGGAAGTCAGAGAGAGACAAATGGGCACGAGAGTTGATATATGTACACAGACCTACGGAAAGCCCCGAGGGGATAAAATACATTCACTCTCTTATTCTGTCTCATACAAATCTGTTACANCATGAAAGACCATTAAAAACGTCCACTATTAGGATGTGGATATCCGTGAAATATGCTTAACATAGGTAGCGGTGGGTAAGATCTTGTGAGGTGGTGCCTTGCGACGCACAATTTTACTTTCGCCGGTGTTATGGGGCTCTCTGTTGACCACGTCATGCAAGACAAGGTGAGTCAGTCAGAATCACAAAAGCTTGAGGTAGCAAGATAACGGAAAGGGGAGTCAAAATACGGATGGAATACAATGCGCATCAACCTACTGTGGAAACCATGCCATTTCTTTTGCAAACGTATCAGAAAAAAATCAGAGGACAAATGATGAGGACATAGTGCTAAATATGGGTTGTTACTAATAGCCTACGCTACAATCAGGACAGTCAAAATTATATATCTGCCTGGCAGCGTTTAGCTAGAAGTTGTGACTCGAGGGAATGAAACATGCTTCAGCAATTGCGTTGGAATAGCGAACCGCGGGCAAATCTCGGCTGAAAATTATAGGCCTACTGCGAGTCACCATTACATTGATAGTCGAGGTTCGCCCAAATGAGGTTTATCCATATTTTGGTGATGCTGTAGGCCTAATTATGATGTGAGAATGCGGGCTCTCCAACTTCTCACTTAGCCTACTGATTTTAATGATTGGGAAGTGTGAAGGTTGGACCTTACTTTGCTCTTATTGGAACATACTGGCTCGGAATGAGCAGGAGTGACTCTGGTGCCCGTGCCGTTTCTACTGTCCATTTAGTGACAGGGAGCGCGCACCTTGTTGCGAGATTCCCATAATCGCATGACTTTGGGCAGGGATGTTTTCATTGTTATTTTTATGTTTGCTTGAGAAGGAGATGTCAGATTTTAAAAACCCACGATGAATAGGCTATTTATCTATTGAGCTACCGATTGGAACTGTGATTTGCGGTGCAAGGAGTGCACATGAGAGGGAAAACTCTTCTGATTATTTTTAAGTCACTCAATGGCCTAGCCCTAAATATATTGCAGATATAGTACAGTGATATCATCCAATTAGGAGTCTTAGTTCTTCAGTGTCTTTTCTACTTGTTGTGCCAAGGGTAAAATCCATACAAGGTGAAATGGCATTTAGCCATTATGCTGCCAAATGATGAAACAAGCTTCCTGTTCAAATTACTGTACCTGTAGAGCTGCCCTAACTAGCTGCCTAGGCTATCATGTTTTGACAAAAAAAGCTTAATTGTCATCTGGCTTTGTATCTACTCTGTATAATACTTTATACTTTATAATATTTTCCTCTCTCTTTTTCTTTCCTCTCAATCACATAAGAACTATGCCAACCATTAGAGTGCATATGACACACAGTAGGCTACCAATCACCTTACCTATGTAGATAATGTAAGTTAGATTTCGTGTGGGGAAATGTAATGTCATGACTTGTGGGTAGTCCTTCATTGAGTGAACTGTTATTTAAAATTGAAAGCCTTTTGAAAACAAAATCTCAAATCTGAAATAGAAATGAAACGCTTACTCTGTCAGGTACTTCTGTCAGGTACCACTGTCAGCACCAGGGGCCCGGCCCACCTAAAGATCATAAGCTAAAATCGCCCCTGTTGAGTTTGTTCACCAACGAAATTCACGTCATGTAAACTAAAACCCTGCAGCCACGTCTTTAGAATCAGCCACTGCTCACAGCTGTAATTGCCTTGCAGGCCGACGGCGCCTCAGACTTGAAATTCACGTCATGTAATTTCTTTGTTAAAACCATATGCCACTGCTTTGACATCTGACACTGTCAACATCAATAATATAGGTTTTTTTTTGTATTCTGACATTGTTGAATGAAGTCAAAGTTGTTACTCTAAGGGGAACCACAACCATGAACACAAAACTCATGAACACAACATGTGTAGCCTACTCTGCCAATTCGACAATAATCCCTCTGATATTGTAATAATAATAATGAATTTTATTTAAAAGCGCCTTTCAAAAAACTCAAGGACACTGTACAGAGAGAGGCAAAATAAAACAAGACAGATAAACAGAATGTAAACAAGAAATAAATATATAGAAAATAAATAAAAATAAAATAAAACAAAATACAGTTAAAGAATCATAAAGAATAGGCTAATTGAAATAGATGAGTTTTAAGTCTTGATTTGAACAGGGGTAAAGACTCAATGTTGCGGATGTCAGGGGGAAGCGCATTCCACAGCTGAGGAGCAGAGCAACTGAAAGCTCTGTTCCCCATGGTGCTGAGACGGGCAGAAGGGACAGAGAGGAGAATGGAGGAAGAGGAACGGAGGGGGCGGGAGGGAATAGCAATATGAATAAGATTAGATAGATAAGGAGGGGCAAGATTGTGGATAGCCTTGAAGGTGTGGAGAAGTATTTTAAAGTGAATTCTAAATTTGATAGGGAGCCAGTGGAGATGTTGGAGTGCAGGGGTAATATGGTGACAGGAAGGGGTTTTAGTTATGATGCGGGCAGCTGAGTTCTGGACCAGTTGGAGCTTGTGGAGAGATTTTTGAGGGAGACCAAAGAGGAGAGAATTACAATAATCAATGCGAGAGGTGACAAGACTGTGTATAAGGATGGAGGTAGAATGGGAGGTGAGAGAGGGGCGGAGACGGTTAATGTTGCGTAGGTGGAAATAGGCAGACCGTGTGATGTTGTTAATGTGGGAGAGGAAGGATAGAGAGCCATCAAGCATGACACCCAAACTCTTAACTTGAGGGGAGGGGGAGACAGGAGAGCTATCAATTGAGAAGGAGAAACTATTTGCTTTGGATAAGGTGGATTTGGTGCCTATAAGTAGGACTTCAGTTTTGTTCGAATTCAGTTTCAAAAAATTTGAGGTGAACCAGGATTTGATTTCAGAAAGACAGGTGGTGAGGGAGGGGGGAGGGAGAGTGTCAGAGGGTTTGCCAGATAAATAGAGCTGGGTGTCATCAGCATAGCAATGGAAATTAATATTGAATTTGCGGAAGATATTACCAAGGGGAAGGAGGTAGGTGATGAAGAGGAGGGGCCCCAGAACAGAACCTTGAGGCACACCAGAGGTGACAGGGGAGGGCTTGGATTTAAATGACTTAATTTGAATAAATTGAGCCAGAGAGATAAGAATGGAACCAGTCAAGGTGTGTGTTACTTATGCCAATTGAGGAGAGTCTGTGGAGAAGGATGGAATGCGAGATGGTGTCAAAGGCTGCACTGAGGTCAAGGAGAATGACAATAGAGAGTAGGCCAGAGTCAGCAGCCATGAGCAGGTCATTAGTGATTTTAACTAGGGCTGTTTCTGTGCTATGTCGGGGGCGAAAACCAGACTGGAAGTGCTCATAGAGGGAGTTAAGTGTTAGATGGGAATGGAGTTGAGAAGCTACAATTTTTCTGGAATTTTGGAGATGAACGGAAGGTTGGAGATTGGGTGGAGGTTGTTGTAGTCAGAGGGATCAGAGCCAGGTTTTTTTTAGTATAGGGGTGACAGCAGCAACTTTGAACAGAGAGGGTACAGTACCAGTGGAGAGTGAGGAGTGGATGATGGCAGAGATGAATGGGAGGAGAGAGGGGAGGCAGGATTTGACAAGGGTTGTGGGGAGGGGATCAAGCTGACAGGTGGAGGGCGTGGATTTGGAGATGAGGTCAGATATTTCAGAGGAGTCCGGGAGATGAAAACTAGAAAATAACTGGTGAAGGGGGAAGAGATCAGCGGGGGAGGGAAAAGAGGGGTTGCAGATAAGATGTTGGTGGATCTTATGGATTTTTTCATTAAAAAAGTCCAGCAATGAATTACAAGTCTCAACTGAGTACATATGAGCAGGGAGAGAGTCAGGTGGTTTAAGGATGTTGTTAAGCACAGAGAACAGGGTTTTGGAGTTGCCTTCATTGGCATAGATTAGAGTGGAGTAGTAATCAGACTTAGTTTGAGAGATGCAGTCCTTGTAGAGTGATATATGAGCTTGGTACATTTCTTTGTGAACAGTGAGACCAGTTTTCTTGTACAGGCGCTCAAGTTGTCTGCCTTTGGATTTCATGGTCCGGAGTTGAGGGGTGTACCAGGGGGCAGTTTGAGAAAAGGTGACAGACCGGGTTTTAACAGGAGCAAAACAATTAAGGACATTGTGAAGACCATTGTTATACAGAGTGACTAGTTCATCAGGGGAGGAGAGATTATTAGAAATCAGAATGGTTTCAATAGAGGTAGAAAGGGAATCAATGTTAATGTCCTTAATATTACGGAACGAGATAAGGCGAGGGGTCTTGATGATGGAGAGGTGGAGAGTGACACTAAAGGAGACAAGGAAGTGGTCAGATATGTGGAGGTCATCAGCTGAGCAGTTGGAGGGGGAGAGACCAGAGCAACAGATTAAGTCCAATGTATGTCCTTTAGTATGGGTGGGGAAATCAATGAATTGCTGGAAACCAAAACTATCTAGGCAAGAAGAAAAGTCACAAGTAAGGGAGTGATGGGAATTGTCAAAATGGATATTGAAGTCTCCAAGGAGAATTATATTAGGAGAGAGGGTGGAGAGGTGAGTGAGAAGAGAGCCTAATTCGTTTAAAAATTCTTTGTGTGGCTTAGGAGGGCGGTAAAGGGAAGCGATGATGGTGGGGATGGGTCCGGGCAGTTTGCAGGCAATGCACTCCAGTGAGCTGAAAGAGGGCACCACAGACCTGTATTAACCTAGACTGGCAATGGGCGGTTCTAGCCAGTGGCAGCTTTTCGGATTGACTGGGCGCAGCCATCTTTGCCTTTTTCGCGCCCTGTGGGCTCCTCCCACAGACGTAGCCCCGCCTAGTGGAGACTATCGCAGCTGTGTGCCATAGGAATGCATACGATTTCAAACGGTGATTACAACGTTATCAAAGCGGGTTTCAATCATTTTTTGTAATATTTTGACAAGTCGTAACGTCTAAATTCTCACTCCAATAATGAAATAACCCTCACTACCTCCAAACGTTTTATTAGAGAGCCTGAAGCTGAGCGGTCTTGCCAGATAGGGCGGTTTCCCGCCCAATCGGGGCCGTTGAGGAAGGCGGTCTGTGGGTAAAAATGGACGAAAATAATCAGTGTTATCTGGCAACCCCGAAGCCGACTGTTTTCGTTGCCGCTTATGCAGGTTTGTGGATATTTGTGACACTGAATCGGCCATGCTTACGTGTGTAAAGCTTATTTTATGTACTTAACTCAGATGTAATGACAACTGTGTATATTGGTATGTATATTTCTTAAATAAGCCGTACGTTTTCAGTGAAGCTACCGGTAACTGTGCTATTATTAATACCCCCCCCCCAAGGACGCTGAAGGTAACCTAGCAACAACACGGCACAGCACATTGCAGCTGTGAAAATAACGAGCCACTTGAGAGCGAGACTTTTCTAGAACATTAATTTATACTAGAGCTATTGTTCTAAAGACGTTACACATGGCCTGGTCCAACTTAACTAGTGAACCAGTGTTGCAAAAAAAATATTTTTAAAAAAACCCATCGGTGCATGACGTCATTACGTAATTACGGGAGTCTCCACTAAGATGGCGGACTACGATTCTGAGGCTCTGAGAAATCCGAAAATTTCGAGGGGCATTGCCAGTCTAGGTTAATACAGGTCTGTGTGTGGGCACAGACAGGGGCTGGACTTTCCAAGTCTCGCGGTGAATTATCGCGAGACCCCCACCACGACCGGAGCCACGGGGTTGAGAGATGTAAACACAGCCATCAGGAGTACAGTCATTAAGTTGGGAGAAATCGCCAGGTTGTTGCCAAGTCTCAGTTAAACACAGAAAGTCAAACTTACGGTCGGTGAGGAGATCACGAATGAGATGGCCTTTGTTCGTGAGTGAGCGGATGTTGAGCAGACCGAAGTTAACTGTGGTGTCCTGTTTAACTGATGCGGCGGCGTTATCTGTTGACCTAGCCGGTGTGACTAGTACATTGAGGTTGACAGTACGCCCGGAGAGTCTGCGGGGTCGACGAGTGGTGGACCGGATGGATTTTATGGCTGTGGAGTCATCGAAGTTGAAGGTCCGACGAGAACCCTGATGCGTGTATCTCCGTCGAGGCAGAAGGGCGATGTCCGAATGCAGGTGTAGCGTTGGAGGTGGAGGGACAGCCAGGTAGCCACGTAACCGAAGGAGCTCAGCAGCAGAGTATTGGAGCAGACCAGAAGCAGGATGGTAGAGGAGGCACAGTACAATCCAGGCGAGTAAAGACCAGATAAAGTACTTGTCCAACCGCATTGTGAACCGCGACAGTCATAAAAGCAGGTTCTAAAGTTCCAGGGTTGGTTAAAAAAGTAAAAGGCTCAACCGGATAAAACCGGAGACAACATCTGGGAAAACTCACGACAGAGCAGAGCAGCCTTTTTTAGATGACGAGCAGACGTTAAAACGTCTAAAACTTGCAGATTATAATAGAAAAATATGTCAAAAATAAAAAAGAATGATTGAACGAGTAAAATCTATCACTTCTTTAAAAACTTAATAAAAATAAACAATACCCTAGGCGGAGCGGCGCAAGACTCGCCAGCGTCCCCGTTGCTAGGTAACCATTGTAGCCAGTTACTATGCTTAGAAGTGAGTTGATTGAATGATTAATTGGTTGCATTGATTTGATTACATTTCCTCCAGTGAGTGACATTAAGATGAAGAGAAGAAACGATATTGAGAGCTTCTTTATCAAGAAAAAAAAGAGTCAGAGTCAGCTACAGCCAGTACCAGCACCAGTGCAGATGCCCACACAAGCCAGCAGCCTAGGGATAGTGTTGATGAGCAGTCCACTACCCCAATACAAGATGGTAGGTTGTGCATGGAAAGTTTGAATTAGTTACATGTAGCCCTTTCATGCACGCCGTTCAACCAGTGGAACACTGTTATTGTCATCAAAAAGGTTCTGTCATAGTGCCACACTACATAACACAGGGTCTTTAGTAATACACTATGGTAACTCTGGTAACGACAAAGGTATAACGCCATGCATTAAAGGGTTTAACAGCTGACAAATGTTGAGACAGAAGATGATGAACTAAAGATTTGTATTATATGTATATGTGCATGGACCTGTCTGTCTGTCTGTCTGTCTGTCTGTCTGTCATTTTAAACTATCCTTGTATTACCACAGTTGACCAGCCACATTTGGAGGAGGAGGAGACGGACTGTGAATCTGTGTTGTCTGGATCTCCACCTACTGAGCATGGTATGTCAGGTTCAGATGTCATTCATGAAGTTGGTGTCTACTCTCTCATACTTCAGTTATTTAAA
>NW_026945382.1:0-4391 GCF_034702125.1 Engraulis encrasicolus | reverse complement strand
TTTTGGACGCGTGCTCCGTTGCGGCGGGGACACGTTAGCCGGCCCGGAACCGTGACTGCTGCCCGGGAAGCTGTTGGCAAATCTGAACTGTAGTTGAGGGAAAAACCCAGCATTGAACCATATCACCGTCTGGCTCGAGGTCTAGGGGTATGATTCTACGCTCCGGAGTGCGAGAGGTCCGGTTCAACTCCCGGGACGAGCACCTCGTTTTCCTTGACCGGTGATATTCCAACTCTCTCCCTTGACACAAAGTGGCCCACATGGTGATAGAGCGCTGTTATGATTTCCATGTGATGATTGCGAGGCATTTCTCGCCGCTTGATGCTTCGTGCCGAAAAAGCAAAGCAGCTTCATAGCTGCTTTTGTGGCTCGTTGGTCTAGGGGTATGATTCTCGCTTTGGGTGCGAGAGGTCCCGGGTTCAAATCCCGGACGAGCCCTGTATGCAGTGCAGTTGGCGGTGCCAATCGTTTGCTGTCCTGCGACAGGAAAGGCCAACTTTCATGTGATTATTGCTCAGTGGCTACGTGCAAAACGTACGTATGCCAGCACGGTTGTCGTGGCTCGTTGGTCTAGGGGTATGATTCTCGCTTAGGGTGCGAGAGGTCCCGGGTTCAAATCCGGACGAGCCCTGTGACGCCCCTAGAGGGCGTCGTGTCCTCCCTAGTACTGCCCGTTATGGTTTTCCCCTGCAGGTGCGCTGAATTATGAGCTGCCGATTGCCAGTGATTGTCAGCGGCTGCTCATTCGCTGTAAGGGCTCACCTGATCCCTTTAAAACCCAGATGTCTTTCTGTCCAAGTCAGGGCAGCGAATTCTGAGCGTGAGACTCTGTTAAATCCTGGGTTGCTTGCCCCTCGTGGGCCTTAAGACCCACACTGCTCCTTTTGTTGGTTTGATTGTCTGTTTGGTTGATTTGTTGGTGCGCTGGATTTGGTTTGGCTGCGTTGGCTATGTCATGTTGGTGCATTGATTGGACTGTAAAATAAATATGACCAAAGATCTGTACATCTGACTCCGTCCTCCTTTATGTTATATCTCCTTTTGAGCGTAACATGGGGGCTCGTCAAACCACTGCCTTTACTTTGGAATTCAGCTGTAGTCTATCACTGGATTTCCTTAGGAGTCTGTTTGGCTACTTTGTAGCATATGTTGGAGGATGGAGTTGAGTCATTGACGCGCAGCTGTAACATGTTTTCGTAAATTTTCGTTGTTAGATGGGCTATTTGAAATATCTGTTAGTTCTTTTTTCGACTTAGTTGAAATTTCTGTTTTGTAGGTTGCCGTAGGCCTATAGTTTCGTTAGTTAAAGTAGCCTATTTAGTGCTGATAGGTTTTTTTTTTTTTTGTTACTTGTGTGCCAGTAGTCTAGGCTGCATTCCCTTCCTTGCCCTTGGTAGGCTCAGTGTATGCTCTCGGGTATGCAACTTTTTTGTTTTTGTGACGGTACGGGGCTTGGTAGCAGTTGTCTCGGGGGCACTTCCGAGGTCCGTTGCGCTGTTATTCATTGGCGGTTCATACGGACCTGCGGGCTCAGTGCTTAAAATCCCCAGCCTTACGCCGTCTGAAGACCAGGGTCAACGAGTTAGTGGGGCGTGTGGGTTTAGCAGGGCATTAATGATCAATTTAGGAAATTGTAGCCTCATTCTACTGGTTCACATTTGGCATTTGTAGGCCTATTTGTTTGTTGAGTCCTGTGTTTATTTTTGAGGATTGTTTGCACCATGGTTGATGCGAGTGTGTCTAGTTTTGTGAATTATTCACCTATTCTGTCCCCTGTTGGTTTGTCTTTTGAGGAGCAAAAAGCTCTATTACTTTATCAACATGAGACAGAGTTGATGCGGCTACGTTTGATTAAGGAGTCCGGCGAAATATCAAACCAGTTGGATAAAGATAAAGAGCGCATCGCATTTACAAGGGAGGGGGAAATGTCGGGTCTGCGTAATCCAGCTGCAACCGAAACCGCTACACCTACGTTGAGTGTGGCCAAAAATCTCTGTTTAGTTCCAAAATTCGATGAGCATAACGTTGATGTCTTTTTTCAACTTTTCGAACAGATGGCAGATGCTCATGACTGGTCAGATGTGGAAAGAATACTGTTGCTGCAATGTGTTTTGACAGGTCGAGCTCAGCGCGCGTATTGCGACCTGTCTGGTTCGTACAGGCAAGATTATGAAAAAGTGAAATTGTCTGTTTTGAAGGCATATGAGCTTGCGCCAGAGACATACAGATACAATTTTCGTGCCATGCAGAGGACATCTGATCAGTCTAATATGGCGTTTGCACGTGAATTAAAATTGCAATTTGATCGGTGGAGAAAGTCTGCTAATATTCAGTCACTTGATCAATTAGTTGAGTTAATGATGTTGGAGCAATTTAAACAGACCCTCTCTGAGGAGGCTGCTGTTTTTCTTATGGGGCGTGGGGTCGAAACTACCTTACAGGCTGCTGCACTGGTTGATGAATGGGAGTTAACGCAACGCTCTCATCCTGTCAGTGTGTGGGGCGTGGGGTCTCGTTCAAGTTCAAAATATGAATCGCAGGAAGTAAACTCTATTCGCAACCAAGGTTCTCACATGAATGCATACGTGTCCAAGCTCATGTGTAACTACTGCAAGGAGCATGGACATTGGAAAAGACACTGCCCTTTGTTAAAAGCAAAGGGAAGGGTTTTCTCTGCTAGACCGCCCGTCCAGGCAACTACTGTGCTCGTGACCCCGGTTCCAATAACTGAGAACATGCCTGAATCTGCATCTCTTTTTGTTGGGGAGGGAGGCGAGGCTCTCCAGCCGTTAATCGCAGACTGCTCTGTATCGTTAACTGGTACTGCTGGTGCCAAGGGTCCTGAGAGAATCTCGTCAAATACAGGCTCATGTCATTCTTTCACTGGAGAGTCTGTGCACTCCGTTCCCACTGATACCACTTTGGATAAATCTTTACCGACTCATGACGTAGGCCTGACTACTCAGTCAGTACCGCTGTGTAGTGCGCGCTTGGGTTGTGAACGTGTGCAGGGTGATCCTGGGCTCGCAGTTCAAACCGCTGTACCCGTTCGTGATAGTTCGTTGGTGAATAATCTGGTAGAGGAAAATATTTTTGCTGAACCTGTTGAAAAACTGGTTGTAAGTGGCCAATCTTCTGTTGAAGTTAGCAGCGAGATATTTTGTCCATGTAACCCTCCTGCATGCTCCTGGACGCGCTCTGCAAGCGAAAGTGCTGAGCATAGAGCGTTGTCCGTTAAATTGGAAGAAACCTGCTCACCCACTGATGGCCCAGCCATCACTAGTGTCTCTTATCCGATGGTGGCAGTGTCGGATAAACACGATAATTCAGTGGATGATTGTGATTCGCTGCATGGGAAAAATTCAGTTATGTTAGGAAATGGTTGGAAATCGCCCATTACTCAACTTGTTAACCGAAGTTTTCTTATCGACTTTGCCTGTTTTTTGTACATTTGTGCTTGTTTCTGTTCAGTAGGTAATGATGTATCCAGCCTCATGGTGTGGGTGCTTGCTACATTTGTAGTCCATCAAAGATCCTGCATGCTCCACAGGGTGTGGGGTCATTTCACAGGCCTATTGGATGAATTGGGAATTTGGGGTTTGACAAAAATCATTGACTGTTTCATTTGGATATATTTTTGATTCATATGTGCCGTGTTGCAGAAAACTGTGTTTCCTGTCTTGATGGGGGAGGGTGTGACGCCCCTAGAGGGCGTCGTGTCCTCCCTAGTACTGCCCGTTATGGTTTTTCCCTGCAGGTGCGCTGAATTATGAGCTGCCGATTGCCAGTGATTGTCAGCGGCTGCTCATTCGCTGTAAGGGCTCACCTGATCCCTTTAAAACCCAGATGTCTTTCTGTCCAAGTCAGGGCAGCGAATTCTGAGCGTGAGACTCTGTTAAATCCTGGGTTGCTTGCCCCTCGTGGGCCTTAAGACCCACACTGCTCCTTTTGTTGGTTTGATTGTCTGTTTGGTTGATTTGTTGGTGCGCTGGATTTGGTTTGGCTGCGTTGGCTATGTCATGTTGGTGCATTGATTGGACTGTAAAATAAATATGACCCAATAGATCTGTACATGGACTCCGTCACCTCCTTTATGTTATATTTAACATGTCTGTTTATGAGGGTCAGAAAGTCTGGCTTCCCACAGACCCACGGGAAAGATGTTGCTACGTTGCCCGCGGGGACACGTTGCCGCACGGGAACCGTGCTGCTGATGCACCGGAAGGCTGTTGGCAATCTGAAACTGTGGTTGAGGAAAAAACCAGCATTGAACCAAAGTCAACCGTCTGGCTCGTTGGTCTAAGGGGTGATGATTCTCGCGTCCGGGAGGTGCGAGAGGGACCCGGGTTCAACTCCCGGACGAGCCCTCGTTTTTTGCCGGGGTTATGACC
>NW_026945381.1:0-4407 GCF_034702125.1 Engraulis encrasicolus | reverse complement strand
TCTACAGCACGCACACAAAAAACATCGCCCACACACAAAAACATGCGCGCACGCACACGCAACCACACACACACACACACACCTGCACAGAACCACACATACACACACGCATGCTTGCAGACACATAGTAGCCTATACGCACCTGCACAGACACACACACACACACACACACACACACACACACACACACACACACACACACACACACACACACACACACACACGCATACATAGTGTTACACACACACATACACCCTATTCTGTCCTTCCTTCTCTGCTTCCCTCATCTCTTTTTTTCTCTTCTCCTCTCCTCTCTCCTCTCCTCTCTTCTTTCCTCTCTTGTCTTGCCTTGCCTTACCTTGCCTTGCCTTGCCTTGCCTTGCCTTGCCTTGCCTTGCCTTGTCTTGTCTTGTCTTGTCTTGTCTTCTCTTTGTCTATACTCTGCATCTCTGGGACTTTTAATTGAGTACCCCGGATATAGACAGAGGGCCAGGTTGTCCAAATTCCTCCCAATAAAGGGCCAACACGAGTCACGCACAACCCCCCCCCCAAAAAATGTATAAATAATAAAAAAAAAAAATAGGCCTTTAACCACAAAACACACGCACTCACACCTCTTCCCACAGCAGATATTTAGTTTCCAGTGACAGGATGGGAGAACATTTCTCTCATAGGGCCTGCATTTTCCTGGAGCACTGTGGGGTGAGGTGCCTGCCTTATAGGCTACTCCCACTGCTTCAGTATTTTTTTTAAATGACATAAGATTATCTCTTAGCCTATATTTTCAGACTACCTTAATAAAGATGTATTTCTTAGTGAGAAGAACCAATGACCACCTGGAGATAACACTTTTCAAACAAGAAATAATGCTTATTATGACTTTGCTTATGCAGCTCTCACATGCATAGGCCTAATGAGAATCAGATGCAACTAGATTGCATTCTCACAGAAAATGCTGGAAGCGGGCTTGCCTTTTGGGGCAGAGATGAAATCAAAGTACTATTGAAAAGAAACAAGCTAAAAGAAATCTTGGGGAAAAAACACCATCCCACCCAGTCAGAAGTTATGGGCCAAACAATTCAGCCATCTGGATTCAGCCATCTTGAAAGTGTTGTAGCTCTGCGTTATTGGGGATTATACTAAATGACATACATGGTATTTTAGTTGGCTAAGGAACACTGCATAGAATAAAATTTTGAAAATACAACATGGTTACGAGCGGATTCGAAATCAACAACCTCCCTATCTGTAATCCAGCCCCTTTTGCGATTGAATATAAATGACATACAATTACAAATATTTGAAGTTGGCTAAGGAACACAGCATATGATAACATTTTGAAAATCAACAAGGCATCAGACTGGGTTTGAACCCCCAAACTCATATCTGTAATTTCAGCACATTTTGGCCATTCTCATACTAAATGCCATACATGGCATTTTAAGTCCGGCCCAAAGGAACGCTGCATGATATAATATTGAAAATCAACATGGCTTCGACAGGTTCTAACCCCCCCAACCCTCATATCTTACATTCAGCACATTTGCCAATCGATACTAAATGAACATATAGCTTGGGTATTTTAACTTGGGCTAAGGAACACTGCAATATGATAATAATTTTTGAAAATCACATCGCTTCAAGTGGGATTCGAACTCTCAACCTCCATATTCTCAAATCCAGCACATTTGCCTTGATAATAAAATGACATACATGGCATTTTAAGTTGGGCCAAGGAACACTGCCATAAGATATAATTTTTGAAATCAACATGGCTTTGACTAGTTACGAACCCCCCAACCTCAATATCATAAATCAGCACATTTGCCATTCATACTAAATGACATACATGTCATTTAAGTTGGCCAAGGAACACTGCATATGATATAATTTTTAAAATCAACATGCTTTGACTGGGGTTCGAACCCCCAAACCCTCATATCTGTAATTCACACATTTTGCCATCATACTACATGACAATACATGGCATTTTAAGTCGGCCCAAGGACCTACCCCACCGCTGCATAAGATATAATATAGGAAAATCACCAAGGCTTTGACTGGGAATCAAAAAAAAAAAACCCCAACCACAATATCAGTAAAATTAGCACATTTTCCTTCCATACGTACATGACATCCATGGCATTTTAAAGTTAAGCAGAGAAACACTGCATATGATATAATTTTTGAAAATCAACATGGCTTTGACTGGGGTTCAAACCCCCAACCATAATATCTGTAAATTTCAGCACATTTGCCAACCATTCTTAAATGACATACATTACAACTTAAGGTGGCCAAGTAACACTGGCATAAGATATAATTTTAGAAAATCAACATGGCTTTGGGTGGGGTTCGAACCCACCGCCTCCATAACTCTGATGCAGCACATGCAGTACCACTAAGCCAAAGCAGCTAGCTGACAAGCACCAGTGCAAGCAAGACTATATTACATTGCATTCGCATGCTGAACAATAGACTTTCTAGAATTGTTGCTCGCACCTGCCGTTAAGAATAGAATCTTAGACAGTGACCAGTTGAAAATGGAACCCCCTTCACTGGGCTTCACCCGTGTTGTGATTGACTGAAAGACAGTTAGTATTGAGCTCTAAACTGGGGAGAAAATGAGAATAGTTTTTGTCTTTACACACATCGATGTAAAATTACAACAACGTTGTAAAAAAACTAAAAGTAGTTGGCACGTGTCCTTTTCACAGATCGGAGTCATGCTTGTAATCTCTCTAACAGTCTTTTAATGAAGTTTTTATAGTTAAATTTTTCAGCACAAATGGACCTCCGTGTGGGACATGCGCTGATCTCTTGAAAAAATGCACTTTTCGAAAAAGACGGGATTCTCCATAGACCCCAGCCTGTTATTTTTACAAACCTGCCATTACAAAAGTATTTGAGGAGTTGGTAAGATGAAACTTTCCACAATTTGGGGACATCCCATAGAGCTCGCTAACAACGCGTCAACTAAACTTCTAGGTGAAAGTGTTGATGTTTTATGACCGAAAAAGCCTCCTACACTCTAATCTCTAGAGTGGCGGAACCTTGGTTCATGGAGGTTCCACCACTGTTTTCAATGGGGACCCAGGCTTTAACAAAATCGCCAAAAACGGGAAAACGACAAGAGACACGGAGAAGCCTATAACTACAGTATACGCGATCTCCAAGCCGAGCCGGTCGTTTTAGTGTTTGAACGGTGTCTCTATCTCGAAAGGCCTAGGAGGAGATCCATTTTCTAAATTTATAACTGGCCCCTGCACAAAAGGGAAACCCAAGAAACAGGACTTAGAGATTACTATAATCGGCCTTGCTCTGCAAGGGCCATGCTCTGCATGGTCCTTGCTCCGCAAGCCCGCTTAATAATATCATCATTACTTTCAGAAACGAGGCATAGAGAACTTTGAACTTAATTTATTTACAGGCTCTGATACCGTCCTTCCCTTGTTGTAGTCTACCTAACAACCTCTGGTGCCACCGTCATAGTCACTTCTAACTGGAGCCTGCAGTGAGTGACTGGCAAAGAGGGAGAAAGAGAAGACAGACTGAGGGGCTGATCACGGCACGCTTCTTCCTCTTAGCGTCTTGGGGACGATTTCCAAAATAAGAGGGGAACAGCGCGATCGACCAAAAAAAAAAAAAGTTCATTTTTTTGCATTTTTTCATAATTAATCAGGGCCACAAATATTTTTGCCGAGGGCCGCTAATTGCGTATTTGGGGGGGGGGGGGGGGGGGGAGGGGGGGGGGGGGGGCTCATTATTTCTTTCTCTTACGTCTTTGGTTCTAGACAGGGCTGTAGGGCTATTCCCCCATGTTTGGTAATGTCAGGCTGGGTAGGGACAAGACAGACGGAGTTGAGAGAAGTGGACATAGGGACAAGGGGTAAGAGGTTTAGCCGGGTAGTATGGGGGCGGGCAAAAAGCGGATGCTAGTGGAAACATGTTGGTGTAGAGCAGTGATTCTACAAAGTGTTGTCCGGCTTTGTGCCGCTAGGGGGGGAAAGAGGTTACAAATTCTAAGGGCCCAAGCACTGACAAGGGCCCTTAAGAGGCCCAAAAGCACTAACCGGGAACCCTTTAAAGGTCCCAAAATTCGAAATCTTTCATAGGGCCCAAAATTTCTGGTGGCGCCCCTAGTCGTCCCGGTACGACACTAGTGGTCCACAACAGAGCTCAGGTGGTCCGCGAGGGGATTTCAACTTTTTCCAATAGGAGCTAGCAGTAGGCTATATTTGTAACATTATTACAAAGCTAAAGATAGCTGAAATCTCATATTCACCACAATTAGACAGGCCTGTAAATGTGAATAAAGAGTAAATGGTCTGCATGAAATTAGCACCCCTCAACTGTCAATTATGTTGACAGGTGGTCCCTGAAAATTTTTTGGGGGGGCAAGGGTTG
>NW_026945380.1:0-4415 GCF_034702125.1 Engraulis encrasicolus | reverse complement strand
TGGGGGGGGGTAAGAAAAATAAGAATTCAGAACATACACACAAAAACACACACACCAAAACAAACACACCAACACACCACACTCAACCACCCCCACCCCCAAAAAACCCCCCCCCGCACCCGGGCAAAAAACCCACGCACACCCCCCCAAAAACCCCAAAAAAAACACCACACACACACACACACAAACACAACACACACACACCCACACCAACACACACTTTGACAAGGAAAGAGGAGATGCAGCCATTTGGTTGATGTGTCTTGACTGGGGGTCCCCTTAAAGTACCTTACCTGGGGTCGGCAGTGCAGAGGGCAGCACAACCACAACACACACACCACCCACACACACCCCCACACCCCCAACACCCAACACACAACACACACACACACCACACACACACACACACACCACACACACCACTTTGAAAGGGACCCTACTTGGGGTGGGTCAGAGGGCGACCCCTAAGTGACGGGAGTGACTACCCATTCATACCCCCCCAACAGCTCTAATCAACTACACAGACAAAAAAAAAAACCCCACACCAAAACCCCCCACACACACAACACACCACACACCCCCACCCAACCCCACACACAACACACACACACACACACCACCACCCCCCCAAACCCCACCACCACCCCCAACCCCACACAACCACACACACACACCAGGTGGCCCCCTTACCCCATCCACCCGTCAAAAAGGGGAATTTTTTACCTGAGGGGTAAATTGTCAAGCCACCCGTCCTTTGATGGTGAGATTTTTCCATCTCAGCTCGAGCTTCAAAGCCTTAATGTCCGGGGCGTTTTTTTGTTTTTTAAGACAAGGGCATGAAAAAAATTTAAAAACTGTGCCCAAATAAGTTTGGATTTTCCCCCCATTTGATCCCCCAAAATTTTTTCTAGATAAAAACAACTGTTTTTTCCCCGAAAAACCCAGTGCGGGGGGCTGACTTGGACTCCCTGGGCAGGCCATAAAATTTCCCTATGCGCCAGTTTCTCCATAGAGAATAGCAGCGCAAAAACTATCTTAAAGGGCATATCTGGCAAAAGGGAAACATTTAACATGAAAAAATTTTCAGTTTTTTGGTTTAAAAAAAAGGGGAAACATGCTAGAATTTTTTCGCGTGAGACAGGGAGAATGTTTTCACGCTTGATAGCGGTTTTGGATGGCAGATAGCAACAGGGGGCGTCCTCATGCAAAAAATCACTGCAACTTATCACTCCCGGTAAAAATTTTTGTCAGGGAAATATGTGCAAAAAACTTAAATTTTTTCACTCTTCCCTTTCTGATACTTCGAACTTTTTTTTTTGTCAAACTCAAAGCAATTAAATTGGCCTAAAAAAACACAAATGCCCCAACATGCCAGTGTGGCGTGCAAAATAAAAGCCAAAGTGCTTTTAAACCAAAAACCTTCTGCTGTGTGCTGTGTGTTACAAATAAATCCCCTTTTTTCGGGGAGGGGGGAAACCCCTTAGGCAGACCTAGGAACCAAGGCTGTTTTCTATTTCAATCTAGATTTATAAGGCCCCTTTTTTGAGAAAAGGGACCCCGTCAGAGGGCCCGCAAAATTTAGGGCATTCTGCTTTAAAAATCCTCGTAACAGGCAATTCCCAACCATTTAGCATGGGGGGTGGAGAGAACTTGTTTTTGATAATCCCTCCTTTTTCCCCTCTTGTGCTCAAGGGTAAGTCTACACTTACTGATACTTTTTGTTGTCATGCAACGGGAGCCTGAATGTGGGTGGAAGGGAAATGTGACCCCCCTGCTCCAGTGCAACCCACTTCAACCCTTTTCCTCCTCTTCCTCCCCCTTTAACAGCGCCAAAACAAGGGTGTCCGAAGGACTGGAGTGGGGGAAAGAGAGAAAAGAGAGAAAAGAGGGGAGAGAGGGGGGGGGGAGAGAGAGAGAGAGGGAAAGAGAGAGAGGGGAGAGAGAGAGAAAAAGAGAGAGAGTAATTTTGGGGTGTGTGTGTGTGTGTGTGTGTAGGGTGTGTGTGTGGGGGTGGGGTGGGGTGGGGTGTGTGTGTGTCATAGAGGGGATGGTCTTTTACACTCAATTTAAAAATGCTCTAAATTTGTCCTCTGCTTAAAATTTTGATTAATGTTCCGTACATGTTGTAGGCTTGTGTGTTGCGCGGGGCTGTTTGTGTTGGCCGGCCTTTTTAGTGGGTGCTTGTGTGTGTTTGTGTGGTGTGCGTGTGTCTCTTTTTTGTGTGTTTTTTGCTCTTTTTTCTTTTTTGTGTGTTTTGTGTGTGTGGGGGTGTTGGCGGGCTGTTTTGGGGGGGGGGGGCTGGTCTCTTTTTTTGGGGTGTTGGGTTTTGGTCGTGCGGCCGTGGGTGGGTGTGGTGTGGGTGCGGGTGTGGTGTGTGTTGGGTTTTGTGGTGTGGTGGTGGGTTTTTGGGGGTGGTGTGGTGGTTGGGGTGTGTGTGTTTTTCTGTGTCCTTTCTTTTTGTTGGTGTGTGTTGGTGTGTTTTTGTTGTTGTGGGGGTCACATGCAAGCAGCCCGCCAGCTCAGCGAGTCAAATTTGCAATAAAAGTGAGGGGGGAGGTCTAATTAGCCATAAAAACAGAATCCTTTAGGGCGGTGGTGCTTTTTATTCTAGCGAGAGGTAAAAAACCGCTGGATAATGAAATAGGCCGAGTGGGGAAATCAAAACGAAAGAAAGGCCCCGAAGGCCCACCCCCACAACACACCCCAAAACCACACCAAAACCCCCGCACGCATGCACACCCAAACCCAAAACCACAAAACACACACACAAACACAAAAACACCCTCATGCAACACAACAAAAACCAAAACGATGACAGCATACGCGGCACCACTACGCAACTTTATATTTTTTTCTAAACGTATGCACTTCAGAAGTAAATACGGGGGGCAACCATGTTAAAAGGGGGTTTTTTTGGGGTGTGTGGGTGGTGTTGGTTTTGTGTGTGGGGGTGGGGTTTGGGTGTGGGGGTGGGGTGTGTTTTGGTGTGTGTGTTTGTGTGTGCGTGTTTGTTTTTTGTGTGTGTGGCATTGACGTGCCACAGTTCGGGCTGAGCACGAGAAATCAGGTGTTACTCCGCCTACACGCACAGCAGGACCTTTCTCCCACTCACCGCGCACACCACACACACACACAAACACCCCAACACAGACACACACACACCCCCAAACACACACACACCAAAAATAAAAAACCCCCACACACACACACACACACACACACACAAACACAACACACACACACAACACACACAAAAACACACAAAACACCACAAAAAAAACACACACACAACAGACACACACCCAAGACACACAACACACACACACAACACTGCACACCCCCACACACACCCCCCCCACACCCCCCACCCCAACCCCCAACCTAGGGGCGTTTGCCAAACACCCAAACCCACCGTTTTAAAAAGTTCACCGATCATGTTGACACAACAGACACCGGCCCAAACGTCACATCAATTCTGCCGGGCAAAAAAGGGTCAGAGGAGGCCGAAAAGCGGGCCGCAGACCCCGGGAAAAAAAGGGAATAAAGGGCAGGGGAAAAAAAAAGGGGAAAAGGGAAGGGAGGGGAGGAGGAGGGGGGGGAAAAGAGGAAGTGGGGAAAGAGGAGGGGGGAAAAACAGGGGGAGGAGAAAGGAGGAAAGAGAGAGGAGGGGAGGAAAGGAGGATGAAAAGAGGAGGCAGGAGGAAAAGGGGGAGGGGAGGAGGGGAGGAAGAGAGAGGAGGGTGAGGGGGGGAAAAGGGAAGGGGGCGGGGGAGGAGGAAGGGGGGGGGAAAAAGGAGAGGAGTGGGGGAGGGGAAGGGAGGGGAGGAGGAGGGAGAGGAGGAGAAAACAAAAAGGGGAAAGTGGGAAGCGGGGGGGAAGGAGGGAGGGAGTGGGGGAAAATGTCACAGACAAGGAAATTAAAAACCCCAACGAGAGAGAGAGAGAAGAGAGAGAGAGAGAGAGAGGAGAGAGAAGAGAGAGAGAAGGGAGAGAGAGAGAGAGAGGAGGTCGTAAAGTGCAGCAGCACCCCCTTTTCTTCAAAAGACCCTTATAAATTTTCACATTTTTCTTTCTCCCCCCTTCTCTCTTTTCCTCCCTCTCTCTTCCTCTCTTCCTCCCCCTTTCTCTCTCTCTTCTCGTTCCCCCTTTTTCCTTTCCCCTCCCCTCCCCTCCCTCCCCTTCTCCCCCCCCTTTTCTCTTTCCCCCTTTCTCCCTCCTCTTCCCCCCTTCTCCTCTTCTTCCTTTCCTTCTCCCTTCTCCCCCCTCTTTCCTCTCCTCTTTTTTAAATTGCTTGTTTAAAAAGGAAAGAGCTGTAAAGCAGTGTGTGCGTGTAATAGAGAAAGACAAAGAAGAGATAGAGGGGGAAATATAAAAGAGAGAGGGGAGAGAGGAGAGAGAGAGAGAGGAGAAGGGGA
>NW_026945379.1:0-4465 GCF_034702125.1 Engraulis encrasicolus | reverse complement strand
TGGTAAAAGTAAAAGTGTAAAAACATTTTCCCACTGACAGGTTAGGGTTAGGGATTGTTTTGGTTTGGGCACAGTTTAGCATTCTTCTTCTTCTTCTTCATTTAGCTATTGTTAGGGTTAATATGAATGGAAGGCCCCCACAAGGATATTAAAGTTTAGCTGTGTGTTTGTGTTTGTGTGTGTGTGTGTGTGTGTGTGTGTGTGTGTGTGTGTGTGTGTGTGTGTGTGTGTGTGTCCACGTGTGTGTGTGTGGTCAGGGCCAATATAAGGAGCCTTGGGGAGGCATGAGGCTGCAGTGAAGCCCGGAGGGTCCAGTACAGCAGTAAGTTGCCACCTGCTGCCACATTTTACACACACAGAGACACACACACATATACTCTACACAGGCAGGGTTGCTGTCACACACTAAAGACTCTACACAAGCAGGGTTGCTGTCACGAGCTGCAACACTCTACACAGGCAGGGTTGACAATTCTGCTTATTTTAAGTAGGTTTGACAATTTTGTGCAGTCGCGGGTTGTGGTTTTTGTCCTTTTCAGGATAGGGCTTGATGTTTGCTTCTGCTCTGTCTGTGATTTGAATGTGATTGAATGTTTGTAACTTAATGTTCCTGAAGAATAACTCAACGTCTTTAAATCAATAGGGTCAACTTACTTTTTCTTTGAGAACTTTATGTTGTGTTTTAAACTGAGGTTTGGTGTTCCTTTCTGCTATTTTAGTTGTGTGTTCCTTGTGTTTCAGCCTGACGGGAAACATTTCATCGGAGTAGGGAGGAAGTAAGTCTATATGTGTCCCGTGTTCTGTTTTTATATTATAGCTGTAATGTCAACGACTCTAAAGGTAAAGTGTAATTTAATAGAGTTTACTCAGTCCCAGTAGTCTATGTGTAAGTAAACAGGTCTTAACCTGTTTAAAACCGCGTTTATGAGAAACCTTTAAATGACTATTACGTGTACCACTGGTGGAAACAGCGTGCATTTGGGCTACAGCCCAATGTGTAGTTAATATAGGGTTTATTCCATACTTGGGGCCCATTCAGAATGTAATCTCTTTTGGCATGACGGGCCAAATTACATTGTAAAACATTGCTAGGCAGTTAAACATATTATTTTGTAAGTTTCCTTGCTGCCTTAAGTTTTTAAGTTTACTCAACTTGAGGAAAAGTTCAATTGGAGACTTTCTCAGGTTGAGTCAACTTACAAACTTAAAGCAGCAGGGAAACTTACTTTCTTACGTTTTACTGGCTGCAATGATTTACAGTGTTGTTTTTAAGTATTCATTATTGGTACGAAACAAACACTTATATACATGAATAGGTGGTGGAGCAGTTCTATGTAAATCCGCCCATAGCCGAACCATGTTCCATATTTTGAACCTGTCATATACACTGGAAAACAATAAAGCCAGTTGAGCATAAAAAAAGTAAGTTGCCCTGCTGCCTTAAATTTGTAAGTTCACTCAACTTGAGAAAGCCTCCAGCTGAGTTAACTTAAAAACTTAAGGCAGCAGAGCAACTATCATTTTATATATTTAACTGGCTTGCAATATTTTGTAGTCGATAAACCACCTCTGGTCAGAGCAGTGCATAGAATACTGCCAGTGGAATAGATTATGCTGACATCTTGGAAGATCTTAGTTTTGTTTTTAGAATCTTTTGAAGCTAGGAAAGTCCAAATTCACTTACAGCAACTTGCTCTTTTTGTGTTTAATTTTTTTTTTTCCTTTTCACCTTATTCCCGTTCCTTGCCTCACAGCTTAGCATGAGACAAGGTGGCTGAGTCTAACTTGAATAATTTGAGCAGGCACACTCTTGGAACACACATGGGCATACAAACACAGCGCAAATCAAAAAGACTGAGGGGCATAATGTAGCTTACTACATCAGTGCTACAGCACAGTTAGCTTTACCAAAGAGAGTAGAGTAGAGTAAGATGATTCATTTCCTGGATCCATGTGATGTCATGTGAACACCCTTTTAGGAGACTTGCGGTTATAGGAGACCTTTAGGGGCTTTAAGTTGAGAATAAATGGAGTTTCTTTGCCACTGTGGATGGCGGTAGTGCACATCTTAAGAAAGATGTCCCCAAATGCCACAGAAAAAGAAGAAGGTGTGTATGTCAAGTGTATGAGCCTTGATAGTGTGTCATGAGTGATTGGATGCTGTTTGGTGAACCGATTACTGGGAGTACTGGAGTATCCGATTACTGGGTGAGACTACGAAGGCTGACAAACTTCGAAGTGTGCACACTAGACATTGGGAAATGGCCAATGTCCCCTTATGAGACCAAACTTGAGCACACTCCTTTGCATTGGTTGGGCTGAATCTGAATCACCTTTCTCTGCTAAGAAAATCTTTGGCTTTACTATGTCAGTATTTCACAAAATATGGGCCCTTTTCCACACAGGCTCAGGCATGAGGGAGAAAACCATGTCCCGTTAACCAATTTCATCCTTTACGTAATTATTCTACTGACATGAGAGCTCAAACACTTTAAACTAGTCATTGAAAGTCGGTCTGGAAGGGTGTTTTATCTTTCTGATTATAAGGCAGACATCTTGTCTATAATATATCTGTTGAGGTTCGATTTTGTGAATGCTTTTCATTGATACAGTAAACAGCAGTCATGGGAGACGGTGATATGGCCATTTATGGCCCCAGGCTAGCCATCTAACCTCCGTTTAAACCTGAGAAGGCGAGAAGCGAGGCCCAGACTTAATGCCCTGCTCGATGCTCAAGAGCGCCAGTGCTATGGGAAGACCAATTAGGGAACTGTACCTGAAGGCAAGCCATCAAGATGGCCAGATGGCGCCAAAAGATCAGCCGAGGATAGATGCATTCTCGAAATACCAAAGGAGGGTTGTGTGCTAAGTGTTCAACTTGACTTATTAGATGGTGTGACGTCATCGGTCGAATGCTCCATTCATTCAACGGGCTCCCACCAACGGTTCCGACGCGCTGTTATTTTTCGATAACGGACTGGTTGGGTCTATAACAACCGCGTGCTGAGCAATTGGCAAACAAGAGACTTTTCACTGCTGCAAAGCGACTTTTCAAAGGCCAGACTCTCTAATCAGCTGCTGCGCTTCTGCTAGAAGGTGATAGGACAACACCCTGGGTTGTGCTGGCTACATAGCTGTTGCCGAGGAGACTGGTGTTCCAACAACTGCAACGTGTTTTGTTTTCCGGCAGCAATCTGAAATCGATAGGACATTAAATGAGGCCTAAAAGAATGTCCCCAGGCGCTGTGTGAATCATTTAAGTATCAATCCTTATAATAAGCGGGTTTAAAACTTTCGGGGCTATGGTCGGTCGCATTTGTGGAATAGCATCACTTCAAGAGAACAAGACCCTCCGCTCCGCGTCTGGGGTCTAAAAGATCTCTCTTGTCGTGCCTGCTATTTCAGTAGCCCTTCTCGCGCGAAAGTTAACCCTTTACTTAAAAATTGAAAAATATTTTAAAAATGCCAACTTTTTTTTTTCTTTTTGGTTAAACTTTTTCCATGCCATTTCCTCCAGGAAAAAAGATGTTAAGGACGAAGTCCCCCCCAGGAATCCCCCGTACGACAAGATTGAGGACATGGCCATGATGACCCACCTCACTGAAGCTACTGTCCTGTATAACCTCAAAGAGCGTTATGCAGCATGGATGATCTACGTAAGACTTTCATGAGTCTGTAGAAAAGCATTTGGGATACCTTCAGTAAATTTACAATACCATACTGATGTACTCAACTCTCCTTTTCAGACCTACTCTGGACTTTTCTGCGTTACGGTGAACCCCTACAAGTGGCTCCCTGTGTACGACCCATTTGTGGTGTCTGCCTACAGAGGCAAAAAGCGCATGGAGGCCCCACCCCACATCTTCTCTGTCTCTGACAACGCCTACCAATTCATGTTGCAAGGTACAGATCTGTAAATTTAAACCTTTTTTTTTGTTCAAAACGGCATGACGCTTCATTCATATTAACTTAAGGAAAAAAACACTGCCTGTAGGCAAGCAATTCAAAATTTAAAATTACATGTTGCATTTCTTACACAGACAGAGAGAACCAGTCTGTCCTGATTACGTGAGTATGAACTTTTCAGTATTTCAGATAATCTTATTCTAACTTTGATGTCTCACTTATTGCTGTTGTCCAATGGCTAATTCCCTAAATATCTTCTGGATAAATTAGTGGAGAATCCGGTGCCGGAAAGACTGTCAACACCAAGCGTGTCATCCAGTACTTTGCAACAATTGCTGTGGCTGGAGGCAAGAAGAAGGAGGAGGCCCCAGCTGCCGCTGGAAAACTGCAGGTAATAATCATTCAAAATTACAATATTTTCACAAATGTCAGAAATACTTTTTCAGACATTAAATAATTTCAGACATTACGGAGCTGAATAACAAATATCTTATTCCTTTTGAAGGGCTCTCTTGAGGACCAGATTATTGCTGCCAATCCTCTGCTGGAGGCTTATGGG
>NW_026945378.1:0-4495 GCF_034702125.1 Engraulis encrasicolus | reverse complement strand
AATAGTGATCATGACGCTTTGTGTGAGTCAGTTAAAAATTGTGTTAAAGCGATCAAGAAAAAACTGTAAGTCTGGTCCAGTCTTGTCACATCAGGACAGAAGGTAATGCCAGGTGAGATGTTTTTCTGCAAATGTATTACCAAGAAAATACGGTAGGCCTAGATTTTTACTTTGGGAGAAAATGAATTATCATAGCTAATGGATAATTATTAGCCACTTTCACATTGCTCCACTTTGTAAAAGGTGTCTTCAGCATCGTAGTCAGCCTGCTCAAATGGATGCTTCTTTCGTTGAATTTTCATTACACTTGCCTGACTCTTTTATCAGACTTACAGTTATTTTAGATTAATGTGGTCCCTGAATGCAGGGTTAGTTACCTTGAACAAGGTCACCACATCTACAGATGATAAGGGATTCAAACCTGCAACCTTCAAAATTGACCACTTGCTTGCCATTAGGCCAAAGTTGTCCCTTTCTGCTTCTTCCCAAATGATGCTGCTTGGTAAATTCACCTTTTACCAAAGTTTTCTCTTTTCATTTTGTTTCATTTCAACCCTAGGTTTCCTGAATGGTTGGCAACAGAAATCAGCCTTCCAGCCATCCATAGAAAAGACATAATTACAAAACTGTAGCTTGTGCCCCCTGACTTGCTGTAAGTAATTTACTTAGGATTTTAATTGACCTTTATTTAGGTCCTGTTGAGATATAAAACCTCTTCTTCCAGGGAGTCCTGGTATTGGAGCTGAATGGAAGCATTTGGTAGTCTTGCTAGGACAAATCTCATTCTGATACATTTTTTACTGTTTATAAACAAATATGAAGTATTGTAAGCCTAGACGTGGCTTTTGTCCTTGGCAGAACTATTATATATTTTGTAGCAGATTCTGTCTTTTCCTGCATGGTCTTTGGTCAATATGACATCCTAGACTTGTTTTTCTCAGTGTTGATCTCATTTTAATGCCACTGGTCTTCCCATAACAATATCAATGATGCACAGCAGCATGATGCTTCGCCGAGCCTACTTCAGGGTACAAAAATAGCAAATCCTCTACGACTCTGAGGACTTCATGAAGAATGGCTGAAAAAAACAAGTTCATAATTAAATGGATTAGTGTGTTTTTTTTTTTTGCTAAACACCGAAAAGTTTAGCAAAAGCATGTTAATTGCAACTCATAATGATGTTGAACATCGCCTTTAAAAAACCTCTTAAAAAAAAAGTTCCTTAAATGAAATGCCAACCACGCAAAACAACCTTTTCAACCCTTAAAAAAAAACTATAAACAGCAGATATATCCTCACCACGCGACCAGCCACCCACTAAATCTGTCTTTAATTTTGGGCTAGGCACTAGGCAGTGCTGCATTGTGCTGGACCTCTTATGTAATTCAGTGAGGACCGTTAGCAGGAGGCTGACAGTGGGACTTTGATGTGAATTGAAACGCTGTCACACAATTGTGCTACTCTTTCTGTGTGTGTGTGTGTGTGTGTGTGTGTGTGTGTGTGTGTGTGTGTGTATGTGTGTGTGTGTGTGTTGTTGTGTGTGTGTGTGGTGTGTGTTGTTGTGTGTGTCGGGGTGTGGTGAAACGGGCACAATTGGGGTTTCTGGGGGGGTGAGACTGGCAAGTATGGAGTGTGGAGAGTGGTGATGTGGGGGACATTAAGTTTTGTTTTGCGCCCCAACACACCACCTTTTCAGATGACACGATGAGACGGGCCCCGGGCCCATGTAGGGGGGTGTGTGTGTTGTGTGTGTGTGTTGTGTGTGTGTGTGTGGTGTGTGTGGGGGTGTTGGGGGTTGTGGGTGTGGTGGTGTGTGTCGTGTCTGTGTCTGTGGGTGTGATGTGGGCTTAACTGTTCTTCAACAACACAACCCCAAAACCCCCACAAACACCACAACACCACAACCCCCCACACACACACCCAAACACACACACAACTCACGTACACACGCACAAACAACACATACACACTCACACACACCCACACCACACAAACCACACACACACACACCACACACACACACACACACACAACACCACAACACACCAAAACACACACACACAACACAGGGAATGGCACCCTTTGTGAGAGTCACAAGGGTTTGAAAAGGTTTGTTTTGGGATGGGTGCGTGTGTTTCATTTGGGGGTACGTGCGGCATGCTGTGTTGTGTGTGTGGTGTTGTGTTATGCCCGGTGCGGGCCCTGCTGCGTGTTGTTGTGTGTGTGTGCGTGTTGTGCTGTGTAATGTGTATTGGTGTTTTGGGGTTTGTGTAGTGATGTGGGGGTGTGTGTTGTTTTTGATGTGCTGGTTTGTGTTTTTGTGTCTGTGTTGTGTGTGGTGGTGTTGTGTGTGTGTTTTGGTGTGTGTGTGTGTGTGTGCTTGTGTGTGGGGTGTGTGGTTGTGGGGTCCCTGCGGCGTGCGTGCGTGGTGTGTTGTGTTGTGTGTGTTTTGTTGTGTGTGGCGACGGCAGGCACCGGGGCATGAAAAAGGGGGTTGATGGGGCTGGGCTGCCCGGGGTACCAGCCTTCAAAGATGGTCCGACACCCTCGCTGCCTCCTTTGTGTGTGTCATCATCAATTATCCCTCCTCTCACTCTCCTCTCTTTCTTCTCTTCTTGTTCTCCTCCCTCCTTGTCGTAATCTCCCCCTCTACCCCTTCTCTCAACTGTTTGTGTACTCTTCCCTGCCCCCCATTTTCTCTTCTCTCTCTCCTTTTTCTCCCCTCTCTCTCTCTTCTCTCTCCTCTTTCTTTCTCTCTCTCTCTGTTCTCTGCTGCAATCCCCATTACTTCTTTTTTGTTCTCATTTTTCTTTGTTCCTGTCCTTCTGTTTTTGGTTTTGTTGTTAATCACCTTTTTTTTCCCCCCGCCTCACTTTTTCTTTTTCCTCTTTTCCTTTACCCATCTTTTTTTCCCTTCCCTATCCATTTATCTCCCCTCTTTTTCTTTTTTTCCCCCTTTTCCCCCTTTCTGCCTCCCCCTTCCCTCACATATTTCCTTCCCTTCTTTTTTATTTGCTCCCTTTTTTTTCCCTGTATCTTCCCCTCTCTGCCCCCATTTTCTTTTTTCTTTTTTCTCCCTCATGCTTTTTTTCTCCCTTCCCCCACCTCCCCCCCCCCCCCCCTCCCCTCTCTTTCTTGTCTCTCTCTCTCTCTTCTTCTCTTTCTCTCTCTATTCTTCTCTCTCTCTCTCTCTCTCTCCCTTTTTCTCTTCTCTCTTCCGCAGGGGAATCCCGTGCCGTAGTCAAATCATCTCTTATTTTCCCACCATGTAGCTGTCGCTGTTGCTTGTTTGATAGGATGCGAATGATTTATTAAAGCCCTTTTTGAAAAATTTCCTCATAAATTATATGGTTGGTTAAATATAATATAATAACAAAATCCGGAGACGGATGGGGGTTGTGGTGTGTATTCTTGTGGTATTTTTTGGTGTGGTGTGTGTGTGTGTGTGTGTGTGTGTGTGTGTGTGGTGTGTGTGTGTGTGTGTGGTTGTGTGTGTGTGGGTGTTGGTGTGTGTGCGCGTTGTGCGGCGTGCGTGCTCGTGCGTGGGATGTACCAAAACTGCCCCGGGGAGAAGGGCTTTGAAAAAACGAGGCAAAGACGGGGGTAAACAACAAATTTGTTATCGACCTGAGAAAGCAGAAAACATTTTTTTCAAATAGATGTTTTTGGGGGCTTTGGGACAGAAATGGTCCGTTTTTTTCTGAATTTTTTTTGTTCGGGGGTTGTTTGGGTTTTTTTTTGGGATCTGTCAACTGAAATTCAGCAGTGCCTGGCACAAGGAAAAAGAAAAAAAAAAAAAGAAAGAACACCCCGAAGGGACTCTTTTGGGGAAAGGGAAACCCCCAGGCCAAAACCCGCTTAACATCAAAAATGAGTCGAAATTTATTTGATGTGGTGTGTGGCCCAAAAAATGTTGACAAAATTTTGGGAAAAAATAAATATTTTGATTTTTGGGTTTTTTGGATACACGAAAAGAGAGAGAGAGGAGAAGGGGAGAGAGAGAGGAGAGAGAAGGAGGAGGGAAAAAGGTGAAGAGAAGAGGGGGGGGGAACAGCCAAAAAAAGGGGGAAATCACTGAATGGTACAAGAAAATGAAATATTTTTGGTTTTCTACAAAATAGGCTACAAAGTAAATAGGGGGTATGTCAATAAGAATGTCCTTGGAAATTAAAGCACCCTCCTTCAAAGAAAACAAATTCACATTCCGTTTGCTTTTCATTCCATGACCTTGGGAAAAAGTTAACTAGTTGTGGCTTTTACAAACTAATTTTAGCGCTCACTTTTGTATAATTTTTTTTTAAAAAAACTAGGGCCTACTCCAAAAAATTTTCCCCCCCAATACCGCGTTTGCTAGCAGTCGCTGATGTTGCACAACCCTTTTTGGGTGTTTTTGGAAAAAAAAAAATGTTTTTTTTTAAAGTAACAAAAGTTGCCCCCATTAAATAGTCAAATCGGAAGGGGGAGCCAAAAAAGCGGCGTCACCGGTATACGCAAT
>NW_026945377.1:0-4512 GCF_034702125.1 Engraulis encrasicolus | reverse complement strand
TGTGGGGGTTGTGGGGGGTGTGTTGTGTGGCTTCGTGTGTGTGTGTGTGGGGGTTGTGTGTTGTGCGCGCGTGTGTGGGGTTGTTTTTGGTTGTGTGGTGGTGGGCGGTGGGGTTGGGTAGCCACAAGCGCGGTCAGCCCACATGGGGGCCACCTGCCCTCAAAAACACAGCTAAATGATGGTCTTCTTAGTTTGTGTGTGGGTTTTTTGTGTGTGTGTGTGTTTTGTGGGTTTGGGGTTGTGTGTGTGTGTGTTTGTGTGACAGACTATGTTGCTGGTCAGCCCACTCCCCACACAGGGGCACCTGGCCTCCCCAACACAACACAGATTAGTCAGCAGGGGCAAGATGTGTGTGTGTGTGTGTGTGTGTGTGTGTGTGTGTGTGTGTGTGTGTGTGTGTGTGTGTGTGTGTGGTGTTGTGGTGTTTTGTGGTGGGTGGGGTTTTTGGCTGGGGGGATGGTATCTTTTTTGGTGCTTTTCTGTCGGTAGAAAATTTAATATCTAATAAAGAAATTTTCTTTACCCCCCCAACCCCCCCCCCCCCCCCCCCCCCACCCCTGTGCTTGTCTGAAAAAAAACCCACCTTCCTCCCCCTCCCTCTCCTCCTCCCCTCTCCTTCTCTCTCCACCCCTCTCCTCTGTCGTGGTCTCTCTCCCCTCTCTCTTCTTCTCTCTCTCTCTCTCTCTTCTCTCCCCCTCCCATCTCTCTATCATCTTCGCACTCTCCTCCATATATGTCGCTCTCCTCTCCTCCTCCATCCTTTCTATCTCTCTTCTCTTTTATCTGGTCGCCCCTCTTCTCCCCTTCTCTCAATGTCGCTCCCCTCTCTCTCCTCTTCTCACTCCTTCTATCGGTTTCCCTCTTCCTCTCTCTTCTCTCTCTCTCTCTCTCCCCCTTTTCCCAGCGGACGAAGGCAATCAGAGCATGTTGTGGGAGGGCCCCTGACCCCCCAAGACGGATACCCCCAAGGGTGCACGCCACTACCCGGCCCCCGGGGTCGAGTACACCGCGGGACCAGTACGTACTCATAAATTACCTTCCTACAAAAGGGGTTTGAAAAATACCCAACTCGCACACGTGGGCCCTAGGCTACGAAAAAAGTAGAGACCCCAATCCGATTTTTGGGTAACTCCGGGATAGGATCCCTGTTTAAGATCCTCCCGGGATCCGGATATCTAAAAAACCCTATTTCCTGGGGACCCCGAAGGGACTTGGTTGTACATCTGAAATATTAATGTTACACAGCAATCATTGCCGCACACAGCAGCACACACGCATGATTTTCCCCATATGTAATTCAACAGCCCCCCCCCCCCACACACACACCCCCGCCACACACACACACACACACATTGCAAAACAAATTTCAAACAAAACTAGTCTTTTTTAAACCATTTTTGCCCAAAAAACCTGAAAAAAAGACATTTTGATAGTTTATAGATTTGATAACTTCCCTTTGGCAGTGTTTCCCCACAGAAATTTTTAAATAGGGGCAGCCGGGGGATTTGTGGGGGGGGGGGGGGGGGGGGGGGGGGGGGGGGGGGGGGGGGGGGGGGGGGGGGACGGGGGTGGGGGGGTGTGGTGTTCTCACACGGGCCTTTTTTTTGGGGGGGGGGGGGGGGGGGGGGGGGTGTATGTTTCTTAGCGTAAATGAAAAACGGCAAAACAATGACTACAGTATGACTTTGGGGCCCCATGGAGAAACTGTAGGCCTGGGCCTATTTTTCAGCCATTTATATTTGAGAAATAAGGCTACATAAGTTTTACCCATGACTTGTATAATAGTAGTACTTTGTCATTGTCAAAAAATGCAGTACAGTGAATAATTTCTGTTACAACACAGTTTCATTCGTCCCATGCAGGGGTCTGGGAAACAATAATAAAACAAAATAGGAGCAAGATAAGAATTTAAGAGCACTGTGAAATTTGTTAACCCCATAGAAAAAAAGGGGTCTTAGAGGGTAGGCTATGCCTTTTCCCCACAATATCTGTAGGCGTACACATTCTACTGAGGGTGCTGGTCACAGGGGCCTTTTTTTTCCCAAAATTTCCCCATTAAAAGGGCTGAACAAAAATATTACACATTTAGTCTATATTCATATTCATTACACATTAATTTCTATATGCAGCCCATGGTCTCCTCTGCTGTGATGCAATGAAGGTCTGTCACCAAACTCATTACAACTGTAAACAAAGCCTAGGGAGTGTTAGAAAAACTCATCCCAACTGTCCTTCCAAGGTTTTTATATTGCTCCCAAAACCAAGTAAACACAACAACTTGACTAGGCGTTTGACCCCTGTCTTTCAAGCACTTGTGGTTCTCTCTATAGCAGGGTGCCCAACCTTTTTAACCAAGATTACTTTGAAGTTGATGGTCGCCGTGATCTACCAAGTCAAATTCAAGGATGTCAGTAAAAAATTTTAAGACCACCTTTTATTAATCACCATTATTATAAAACAAAATTTTTTCAGTAGGCTACTATGGCCGTATCTTTTCAGTGTTTTTTAAAGTTGTTGAATAGCCTATCTTACAAAGCAATGCAGCACTGATAGTATGCAGAGTAATTTCAGTCAACACAAGTCATAAACAACTGAAACAATTTCAAAATGATAAACATTTGGTATAAAAAAGGCCATAGGCCCTATTTCTAAAATATGATGAAGCTTACATGCCTTTAGTGGTATAGGCTACCAATTAAAAAGGGCTCTGAAATTCACCATTTGTTATGGGTAAATAGTAAGGAGAGAGAGGGGAGAGAGAGAAGAGAGAGAGAGAGAGAGAGAGAGAGAGAGAGAGAACTCATTGGATTGGTTAACACCCCTGTTGTGTCACTTCTACTATGAAGGTTTTTTTTTCAGCTCTATGGGACAGTAGCACATCAAAGGCTATCTGTTGTGAGTTTGGCCAATCGTTTTGTCAACAACTGGAGCAAGAAACAGCAAAAATTGAATTCCATACATGTCAACAACTAACATTCCCTTACACGCGGCACGCGATGTAAACGCAGTTAGCGATGATGCATGCGACTAGCGATTTGGACGAAGATCCTCGCATATCGGCGTGTCATAACGCATCGTTGCGCACATGTTCTGTTACTCACCCGATGTTACACGTATGCACACATGAATCAACTGTAGGCCCTAATACCCTTACGGTCACTTCCTAATGCTTTCCCCTCATTCTGTGTTACCGTGGGACTACTTTTTTTTCTAACCAATACAGAGTCTATAGGATGTATTTTCTCAGGAGGGAAGGAAGGAAATTCAATCGTAATTCAAATCGTTTTTTAACAAAAACGGATATCGTTAAAAAAAAAAAAATTTTTTTTTTTTTTTTTTTTTTTTACATTTTCGTAAACTATGGCGGCCAAATTTAAACTATGGCGGGCCGCCATAGTTTCCTCAATGTATGGGAAACACTGGTGTGTCTCCTCGTGTGTGTCTCCACGTGTGTGTTTCAGCTCCGCTGCCGCAGGTGGCTAACTTCCGCGTGATAGAGGAGGGCCTCTTCACCTTACGCGTGGCCTGGGCCCCCACCCTGGCCAAAATCAACTCCTACAAGATCTTCATCCCTCGACGTAAGGCTAGCACCTCTTCACCAACTAGTAGAACTACCGTAGTACTATTCTGCCCTACAAAGCAAAAAGGCAGTAACTGTGCAGAGCTCAAAACGGAGTCAGTTGACTTTTAAATTATACTGCAATCCAGTATAAGTGGTTTTCGGGAGATTATTGACATGTGACAGTTTTGTTACTTTATATTACCACCTTTTATGCAGATCAATCATTTTATTTAGCTTTAGACTTTGATATATATGGCATTAAAGTCATAGTAACTCATTTTCAACAGCAATGCAGTTACTGCCTTTTTGCTTTGTAGGGCAGTATTGCTCTGTATACTATAGGCCTAATGTACTGTATGACAGTGTACTATATTGCGCTATACCAGGGGTGGGCAATTATTTTGGCTCAAGGGCCGCATTTCGTTTAGAATATTGACCGACGGGCCAAATGCCACAAACAGCTTACTTGTGTCAATAATAAGAAACAGTGTACTATGCTGATGTACCTTGTCAGTTATGATATTCCTGCACATTGTAATGAAATGTATTTAGATGAAGCCTATGTCTTTGGGTAATGTCAAATTCAAAAGACTCTTGTTTTAGGTAGCATTTTAGAAGTTCATAACGGTTTTAATTTGGATTAAAAAGTTTTCTCTCTTGGAAAGGCTCTGCGGGCCACATGAAATGGTCAGGGGGCCGCATGTGGGCCCCCCGGGCCTGGGGTTTGGGCCCCCGTCTGCGCTATACACTATACTACTGTGACAGCTTGTCATCTGAAAGGGCCCCCCAGCCCAATACATACAATGTAATGAGGACCCAATTCTGGGCCCCCTCTCTCCTTGCGCCCAGGACAACTGTCCCCTCTGCCCGCCCCCCCCATGACAGCACCCCTGCTGCTGTGCACCATACTACTGGACTATATACCAAAATACTAACACACCCACGTACTA
>NW_026945376.1:0-4530 GCF_034702125.1 Engraulis encrasicolus | reverse complement strand
TATCCAGTGTACCAAGGAGGAGAAGGACTTCTACCTATACTACTTCCTCTCCCAGTACCCAGGTAAGCTATACTATTTCCTGTCACAGTACCCAGGTCAGAAGGAGAGAGAGAGATGGAGACAGAGACAGACATGAGAAGGTTAGATGAGAAAAGAGAGAGAGATGGAGAGATGAGATAGTGATGGAGATGGAGAGACAAAAAGAGAGAGAGGGAGAGGCCGAGGTGGATGAGAAGGTCAGATGAGAAAAGAGAGAGAGAGAGAGAGGATTAAGAAAGGAAGACAAGAAAGAACATTCTGATCATTTCAACTTCCCTTCACATAACAAGTCCGCACTTCTCAGAACAGAGAGAGAGAGAGTGAGTTCATTTCATCACCTAATTCAGGTGTTCTATTGGTGCAGTCTTCTACAAACGGAAGAGATGGGGGTGATCAAATTAAATGTTTTAGTTGAAATAAATTTGCTTTTGGAGCTTGTGTTGTAATTTCAATACATTAAATCTCCTCTCCTCTATTCTCTGTGCCCAGGGCGCACCAACATGATGTTCGCCAACAGTTTTAAATGTGTTTTTTTTTTTTCACATTTATAAAATTTAGGAGGGTAATTTAATACATTGTTACTCCGTTCTCCTAAGTTTAAAGGCGCACTGTGTAATATTTTTAATTTCCTCTATTCTCTGTGTTTGCCAACAGCATCGAGTGCATCAAGAGTCATTACTATTAACAAACACCCTCTCTCTGACTCTGCTCTCCGAAGTTTAAAGGCGCACTGTGTAATATCTTGTAATATCTTTTCCTCTATTCGCTGTGCCCATGGCGCACCATGGTGTTTGCCAACAGCATCGAGTGTCTCTCTGACATTACTCCACTCTCCCTAAGTTTAAAGGGCCACTGTGTAATATTTTGAATTACTCTGCTCTCCTAAGTACAAAGGTGCACTGTGTAAGTCTCTCAGCCTGACCATCACTTAAAGGGCAATTCCGGCCATTTCCTGAACATGTCACATCTGATGCAGTCTAATGAAAGTTGACCGAAGGGAAAACCGCGAGAATTTTTTCATGCGGGCTGCGCAAAGTTAGCTATTTTCTGTTAAAGCGGGCTATATCGAGCAAGTATTTTAACCTTTTTAATAATATTTCCTGTGTGTCTTCTGTGTTGGCAGGGCGCACCATGGTGGTGTTGCCAACGAAGCATCGAGTGTCCTCTCGTGAAACACCCAAAAAAGATATGTCTTTGGCTTTTCCGCTTCTCCCTCACCCTAATAATTGTTAAAGTTATCAAAGGGTGTCAGTTAATTGTTATAATAATAATATTATTATTCCCTGTGTTCTCTGTGTGCAGGGCGTACCATGGTGTTTGCCAACAGCATCGAGTGCATCAAGAGACTCAGTAGCCTGCCTGTTTGGATTCCTGTGACCAGACGCCACCTGCCCCCTACACGCCAACATGCCCACCAGAAGCACGAGGCTGAAGAACCTGGAAACCGCTTTGCAGAGAGGGAACAGTGACGTACACACACTAGTCCTCCCGTCACCCCCCCCCCGGCACCGCACAGCCCCACGCAACGCACGGCACACCACACACACCACACACACACCAGCAACTCACGCCGGGCGCACACGCACACACATGCACCAGAAGCAGAGGCTCAAGAACCTGGAGCGCTTTGCAGGGAGGGAACAGTGAGTACACACACACAGACACACACACACACAGACATACACACACATGCATGCACGCACACCAACATGCATCAGAAGCAGAGGCTGAAGAACCTGCAACGCTTTACAGAGGGGGAGCAGTGAGTACACACACACACACACACACACACACACACACACACACACACACACACACACACACACAGAACCTGGAGCAATTTGCGGAGATGAAAGAATCCCTCACATGTGTGCTGGGCCTGTAACCAATCCACTGTATCTGAAGAATTTGAACTGGCTTTGGAGAGCAGTATTTCTCTGTAGTTTATTAGCTGTATTCTCTCCTCTGTAGTGTAATGCCACTGTATTGTGAGTGTAGTCTAATGTAATGTATTGTAAGTGTAATCCCAACTGTATTACTCTCTCCTCTGCAGCTGTGTGATGTAAATGTAATGTAATATATTGTAAGTGTAATCCTGACTGTGTTATTCTCTCCTCTGCAGTTGTGTGCTGTTGACTACTGATGTGGCAGCCAGAGGGCTGGACATCCCTAACGTACAACACGTCATCCACTATCAGGTAACATCTCATTATTAATCATTAATATAGTAAATAATTAATATAATAATATAATATAGTATAATAATAATTAATATTATTAAAGGGACACTGTATGAGATTTTTAGTTGTTCATTTCCAGAATTCGTGCTGCCCACTCACTAATGTTACCTTTTTCATGAATACTTACCACCACCATCAAATTCTAAGTATTCATTATGACTGGAAAAATGTCACTTTTCATACATGAAAAGGGGGATCTTCTCCATGGTCCGCCATTTTGAATTTCCTAAAATAGCCATTTTTAGCTGTCTAAAAATGACTGTAATGGGACCATACTAGTTAATATTTGTTTATTACTTAGTAAACTTTCATGTCAAGATCAAATTTGGCAATAGCCAACCCAGTTTCAATGATCAGCATAGTTGTAGTACCCTTTTTGGCCATTTCCTGCACAGTGTCACTTTAATATTATAGTGTATTATAATAAATATACTATTGTACGTGGTACAGGTGCTCTATTGTAGACAAGAACTCCCTGTTCATGTAGTGTGTGTGTGTGTGTGTGTGTCCGTGTGTGTCTATGTGTGTGTGTGTGTGTGTTCCAGGTCCCGCGCACCTCTGAGACGTACGTGCACCGCAGCGGTCGAACGGCGCGGGCCACCAAGCAAGGCCTCAGCTTGCTGCTGATTGGTCCAGACGACCTGATGAACTACAAGAAGATCTACCGCACGCTGGGCAAGGACGAAGACCTGCCCACATTCCCCGTACAGACGAGATGCATGGCAGCCATCAAGGTAGCGCACACACACACACACACACACACACACACACAGCAAGGATGAGGACCTACCCATATTCCCCATACAGACGAGATGCATGATAGCTGTCAAGGTAGCACACACACACAGAATGACTTAAGACGGTTGCACACAGGATGACTTGGAGGGGTGCCTTTGAATTGTATTACTGGCTTGGCGTCGAGTTGGATCAGACTTAAGTCACTTCTGCCCTTTCCAAATGTAAAGAATGTTTTCACTGTATGAAAGCTGATGACCCCTTTGCCTCCATTTGCGCTCTCTCCTCTCTCTCGTCTTCTCGTCATCAGCATCTGCTCTCTCAAAAGAGTAGGCCAAGATCTCTCTCTGCGCATCGCAGCTTCTCATCTTCACTCTCTCTTCTCCACTCTCTTCAGTCTCTCGCTCTCATTCGCTCGGTCCTCTCGGTCTCTCGTCGTCCTCTCGCGCTCTCTTCTCTCTCTCTCCTCTCCTCTCTTCTTTTTTCCTTCTCTCGTCTCTCTTCTTCCTTCTCTCTCTCCTCTCGTCACCTCTCTCGCTCTCTCACCTCTCTCTCTCTCGTCTCACCGTCGCTCTCCTCTCTATCTCTGTCTCTCGCGACCCTCCACCCATCTCCTAACTCTATCTCCCTCTGTGTCTGCCTCCGTGTCGCTCTCCCGCATGCTGTCTCCGTCCCTGCTCTCACCCCCCCCCCCCCTCTTTCCTCTCGCTCTGCCTCTCTCTGCATCGCTACCATCTCCTGGCCCCCCTCCCCCTCCCCTCCCGTCACCCCCCCCTCCTACTTCCCACGTAGGAGACGTGTGAAGTGTTGGCCCTGGAGTATTGAGAAGATTGAGTTAACTCTACAACAGCAAAAACCGGGCGTCAGCAACACCAACTCCTGGTTCCACTTCAGCAGGCAGAGGCCCAGAGGCATAGAAACTTGACGAACGACGTACTGATGGGTTAGCAACAACAGTAAACACACACACACACAGCACACACATACACCAACACACACACACACACACGCCACACATCACACACACCACACACACACTAGCACACACACACACACACAAACACAAATGCGCACTGTCCTGGCCTGCCGCATTTAAAGGGTAAGCAAAATTATCGTTCCTTTACAACTGCGGGCTGGGGAATCCTTTTTCATTCGGATGGCCACTTTCAAATATTCCAAATTCCTCCAAGGCTATAAAATCCCTCCCAAGGGCTGTACTAGGGACACAAAACCAGGATTTCCCCCTGCACTTCTAGGCCTATATTGAAGGCAGCCAGCTTGTACCTACATACAGACCACCTACCTTCTTCCTATACGTCCCCTGAATACAACTTCATTGTATTGCAAATGCTTTTTCTGAGATTCCTTCACAAAATGTGTCTTATTTCATGTGAAGCTCCTCAACATTAAAATTATATCAGGACCGAATAAAACGGCCTCAGGGGCCACAAACGGCCCTCGGGACATAGGTTCCCCACCCCTGGCCCTCGAGACATAGGTTCCCCACCCCTGGCCC
>NW_026945375.1:0-4555 GCF_034702125.1 Engraulis encrasicolus | reverse complement strand
ATAAATTTAAACAAAACCCCACAAAAAAACTTTTGGGAAAATATTGTGGGCCAAAGTTAAAATTTTTTTTTAAAATTAAAAAAAAACCCCCCCAAAAAAAACCAAAATTTTAGGAAAAAGGAAAAAGGGAACGGGGGGGGAAGGGGGTTTAAAAAAACAATTTTAAAAAATGTCCAAGGCCTTGGATCCCCCCTTTTGGGCCACCCGATGCTTCCAAAAAGTTTCCCAAACATCGGATTGGGAACTTTAAATTTTTACAGGGAAAAAAACTTAAATTATTGGGGGGTTACGACCCCCCAAAGGCCGGGGGTGGGGCGGGCCCCGGGGGGTTTTTAAAATTTTAAACCAAAGGGGGGGGTGTTTTTTTGTTTGGGGGGCATTTCCCGGGGGCCCAAAAGGGGGGCCGGGAAAAAAAAAAAAAATTTTCTTTGGGGATAAAAATTGGGGAACCCTTTACCCCGAAAATAATACTTTGCATTTTTTGAAAAAAAAATACCGTAATATTTTTCTTCCAAACCCCCTTTTTTTTCCCCCCCAAGGCCGGGGCATGCAAAAAAATTTTTTTTTTTTTTTTTAAATTTCTTTAAACCTTCCCCAAAAAATTAACATGCGGAAAATTTTTCCCCAGATGGGAAAACCCCTCTAGAAATTTTGGTTTTAAATTCAAAAGGGGGTTTTGGCCCCTTTCCCTTTCCCCCCCTTTCTTTTTCCGGACCCAAACAAATTTAAATTTTTTTTCCCCGCTCCCCCTCCCACGATCCCTTTTGTTTTTCGCGGGCTTGGGGGAACCCCGGATGTGATGGATACCCTTTCCTTTTTTCCCCCCCCCCCAAAAAAAAAAAACCCCTTAAGACCCAAAAACCCCCCCCTTTGGGGGGATTTTGGTTTTTACCATGAAGTGGTCCCCGGGGGGGATTTTGTTTTAAAGAAATCGGGTTTCCCCCCAAATTTGAAATTTTTCCGGGGAAATTCAATAACGAATGGCCCCCAACTTTCCCCGATTTTTCAAAAAAACTCTCCTGAAAAAGTCGGGGCAGCCCCAAAAAAAATTTTAACATTTAAAATTTTTGAAAGTTCAAACCCCCCCCCTTAAAAAACCCGAAATTCAGCAAACCTAAAAAACCAAAAACAAATAAAAGGGAACCCAAAATTTGGAAAAAAACCCAAATTTCCCTTTTTGGGAAAAAAACCCCTAAAAATAAACTTTCCTTCCCCCTCCCTTTTTTCCTTCAGACCCCAAATCAAAACCCAAAGGGCCCGCAGCACACCAACAAAGCAAAAACCCGCCCTCACCCGCCCCCCAAAACCCCAAAAAAAAACCAAAAAACCCAACCTTTGGGGGGGGTTTTTTTTTTCTTGAAACCCCGGTGCCTTTTAAAGTTTTCCCCCCGGGGGGGGTGGGTTTGGGGGGGGGGAAACTGTGTGCCCGGCTGTGGGGGGCTGTTTGGGTGTTGTGGGGTTTTTGTGGGTTTTTGGTTTGGGGGGGTTTTTTTTTTTTTGGGAAAAGGGGGGGGGCTGGGTGAAATTTCCCGGGCCCGTTGGGCCCCAACCCCCCCCACTGGCCTAAAATGGGAGGGGCCAAGGGGAAGGGTTTTGGCGCCTTCAGATCGGGGGTGGGGATTTTTGGGGTTTGGGGGGGGGGTTTCCTCGGGCTTTGGGGGGGGCAGTTCTTCCTTTGGGTTGTTTTGGAGGGGGTTTGGGGGGGTTGGGGAATTTGGCATTTAACTTCCCTTTTTGGGGGTTAACCCCCAAAACACACAAAAAACCCCAAAAAACGAAACCCCCAAACCCCAATTTAATTAAATCATCAATTTTTTTTTAAAAAAAGGCCCCCTTTTGCTAAATTTTTTAAAAATCCAAATTAAAACCGGGGCCCGGTGGGTAGGGGGGGGGTTTTTTTGGGGCCCCAAAAAAGGGGGGGGCCCTTCAAATTTACCAAATTTGGGCCCCCCGAAATTTTCTTGAAGGGGGGGGGCAAACCCTAAAAAGGGGAAGCCCCCCCCCCAACCAAAATAAAAATTTTCAGTGAAAGGCGCGTTTCACCTTTCTGCCCTTTTGGTTTGGGGTTGTCAGGCGGGAAAACGGGGGGGGTTTTGGCCGGTGCCCCAATTCATTTTGGCTGGGGGGTGTTAAAGGGGTTTCCCCCCTTCTCCGGGGAATTGACACACACACACACCCCACACACACACACACACACACACACACACACACACACACCAACGCCCTTGGAATAAATTTAACAACCCCTACATGTGATTTAAAACAAAAATCAGTCTTAAAGCCTTTGTTGCTGTCTATTATGAAAAGATCCCAATCATTTCCCACAACTGGGCCAAGGGAAAGAGTGGGCAAATCAAAGGGCAATTCCCCAAGGGCGGGCAAAAAGGGGGGTGCCACAATTTCCCACGGTTTTTACCTTTTTGGGGCAAAACCCTCAGAACTGGTGTGGTATTTACTGAAATTCAATGACGACTAAAATACTTTTAAGAAATTTTGCAATTCCCCATTTCCCAACACTTCCAACACAATAACTAAAAATTTTTTCAGCTAGCATCCAAAAATAGGAAAAAACATACTGAGGGGACACTTTTTGACCCAGCGGGGCCAAAAAATGATTTGTATGAAATTGCCCAATTTGTCCAAAATACCTGGTATGTTTTAAAAACGCACTGAACAAACCCAGAAGTTTCTAAAGGGCCCCCATCTCCTGGGGGCCAGGTGGTTTATTTGCGGGAATTTCCAGCTTCTTGCAGTAGTAATTTGGGAACGGGGGGCCCTTTAATCGGCAAAGAAAAGGCATTTACTTTTAAAACTTTTGTAAAATGTAAAAACACACAAAAAACCCAAGCCCCCACCCCACAGTTTGGTCATTCTGCCTAACATTTCAAAGACCCCACAATCCCCAAACCCCCCCCCCCCCCCACAAACACCACACACAAAAAAATTTTTAAGACAGAGACATGCAACACAGAGACACAACACACACACAGACTCGCACACAGACTCCCCACACAGACCGCACACAGACACGCACACAGACACGCCCCGCAACCCAACAAAACGGGTTGAAAGCACCTGCTAGTGCGTGTGGTACGTTCCCTTTTTTTGGTCGGCACTTGTTGGAGCAGAAAGCTGGGTGATCCCCCCTTGGGGTTAAACCCCCTCCAGCATCGGGTGGGCCCCTGGCCCGGGCTGTTGAAAACGGGGCCAGTTTAAAGGGGTTTCACGTCTTGCTTTTTTTCCCTCCCAAACGGGACACAAAAAAACGGTAAAGGTCGACTGGAGGGGGGGCAAAAAGGGTCATAAAAGATAAAAAAGAAAAGATTGGTTTTAGTCAAGCCTATCATTCCCATTTCAAACTGTGTTACAAAAAACTTGTCTCAACTTGTCTTTTTTAAAATTGAATTTTTTTGGGGGAAAAAATGTTTTTTTAAAACCCCTTTTGGGGTTTTTTAATGGGCCAAGTTTGGTCCTATCCTAGGGGGCCCCTTTTGAAAGAATTTTGTAAAAATCTGTATCAAAACCCCATGTCCTCACATTTTTTTATATTTTCCCCCTTTGTTTAAAAAATTTTGAATGGCTCCACCCGGGGGGGAAAATATCTGTTTTTTTGGGGGGGGGGTGAAGTTTGGGTAAAAAAAAAAGAATAGTTTTCAACCAACAAAAAATTTTCCCTTGGGGCACCTCCCAAAAACCCCCAAGCCCATCGGAGACCCCAACCAAATTTTTCCCCTTGAAGTTTTTTTTTTATCAAACGACATTTTTGAGGGAGTGCGAAAACCCCAAACCCCCTTTCGTTTTTCAAGGGGGTTTTTTCCTCAAAACCCCAATATTTCCCCGGGGCCCCTAAAAACCAAAATAAATTTTAATTTGGGTGGGAAAAGGGAAAACCCTTTTGGGGAAAAAAAGTTTCCCCGACTTTTACAGGGCCTTTGGAAACCAACTCCGGGGGGGGGTTACCGGAACCCCCAAATTCCCCAGTTTTTTTAAAGGGCGCCAAGGGGCCGTAAAAAAAAAATTTTCTTTCCCGCCGCTAGGGGCGAAGAAATCAGGGGATTTTTTAAATTTTGCTAAAAACCCCGGGAAATTAAAAAAAGGTTTTTAAAAAGGAAATTTTTTGGTTTTAAAAAAATTTTTTTAAAAACCCCGCACACAAAAAAAGCCGGATTTCCCAAAAAAAAAACCCACCCCCTTTATTTTCCATTTTGGAAAAAAGAGGGTCGGGACCCCCCCCCCTGCTCCCCAAAAGAAAAAGTAAACCAATGGGGTCCCGGGTTTTTGAAAAAAGACTTGGTTATAAACCCCCAAAAAAATTCCCTCCCTTTGTGGCCCCGGGCCCCAAATCCCACGTGTTTTCCAATTTTAAATTGGGGTTTTTAAAAAATTAAATTTAAAGGGTTTAACCCATTAAAACTTGACAATTTTCCCCTACTTCAAAATTTTTTTAAGAAAAAAAATTTTCCAAAACCCCCTCTTTTTCTTTTAAAAAAAACCCCCAAAATTAAAGGGGGGGGGGCGGGGGGGCCCCCAATGGTGGTAAAAATTTGGTTTTAAA
>NW_026945374.1:0-4566 GCF_034702125.1 Engraulis encrasicolus | reverse complement strand
AGACAAAAAAAGAGAAGGAATAAACGAAAAAGGGGGGAGAAAAAAAAAACCCAAAAAACCAAAAACGCCCCCCAAAGTTTGGCCCCGGTTTGAACAACAAATCCCGGTTTTCTAAATTGGTTAAAGTCACAATGAAAGCTACAACCCCCCCGAATGAGTTTTATGTTGAAAATAAATGGCATGCACCAAAAGAAAGATTGACCCTTTATAAACACAGACAGGGCAGATTTTCACAAGACAAAGTTTTGCGTCTACGAACACAATGTGAAATGGGAGAAGTCCTTAAACATTTCAATACGCAGATCGGGTGTCACTAATCACTGATCTTCACCTCTTCAAAATTCAACTTTGGCTATGTGTATGTTTAGGGTCATTGTAGGGTCAGGTTCCAGGAAAATTCACGACTGCTGAGGGCAGAGACAAAGCCTTCAGAGCAGAGACTAGCTGGCCAAAAGGGCAGCAAGGGCAAACCTGTCCCAGGGCATCAGGAAAGAAAAAGGAATACCGGAAAAAAAAAAACACACTTCAAAGACGCAGAGATACCGAGCCTGTGGCAGGGCTACGCCATCACGGACTATAAGCCCGCCCACGAAGCTGTGACAACAACACCTCCTGCTAACAAACCTGACAGTTTCTTTGCCCGTTTGAAGCCAAAATACTCATCCACAGAAAATCCCCTCCCCCGATCACCCCTGTACTGTCCTTGCCAGTGTGAAGAGGACCTGGCCACCATCACCCGCAAGCAGTGCCCAGAAACTACTGGCGAGTGTTGGAGGAGGGTGCAGAGAGCTGAAGGATGTTTCACGACATCTTACTCTCTGGAGCAAGCGCACCCATCACTTTTCAAGCTGTACATCATCCCGTGCCGAAGAATCTCACATCATGCTTCAATGACGACCGTCCGTAGCACTGACGCCCTAATTTTGAAGTGCTTCGACGGCGGTCCTGTCCCATCAAAGCCACCCGACTCCCCCCCTGGACCCTACCAGTCGCTACGAGCCAAGCGCCCACGGGGATGCAATCTGCTCTGCCTCCATCCCCCCTCACCCACTTGGACTAAAGTCTAGGTGAGAAAGCTGTCTTTGACTTCAGTTCGCTTCGATCCATAATCCAAAACAACTCATCAAAAAATGGAAAAACTGGGTTTAGCACCTCCTCGCAACTGGCTGCTGGGACTTCCGATGCAGAGACCAAAAGCAGTCGGGTAGGGAATAACCCTCAAGCCCCGGGACCCTGAGCAGGGGACCCCAGCCCCCTGCTGTCACGCTGCGACACATGAATGCACAGACCAAGCACTAACCATCTTTAAGTTGGCGGAGTATAACTGTGGGCCTCATCACAAAGGGGCGATGAGACCCCTACGGAGAATAGAACCTGCTGGCCAGATGGTGCAAAGACAACAACCTCCTGTGAATGTAAACAAGACCAAGAGATGTTGTCAACTTCAGGGGGTCCAAAAACAACTGCCACCACTGACATCGACGGGTGCGTTAGAGAGTGAGCGCACCAAGTTCTTGGAGTGCACATCAGCGCGACTCCTTGGACACCACATCTCACTGGCGAGAAGGCCATCAGCGTCTCTACCTTTGGCGAACTAAAGAGGCAGGCAACCCTCCATCATGACAACATTCTACAGGGGGAACCATAGGGGAGCGTCGGCCCAGCTGCATCACAGTGTGGGCAGGAACTTGCACGAAAAACAGGAAGACCCCTCCAGCGTGTGTGACACAGCGAAGAAGATCATGGGACCATCCCCTCCCCCGGACTTTAAACCGCCCCCACCCGAAAGCACTGATGATCATCAAAGGACAAAAGCCACCCTGCACACAACTTTCGCCCTGCCCTCTGGAAGAGGTACAGGCCCTCCGTTCCCGTACCACCAGGCTTGCAAGCAGCACGATCATCAAGCAATCAAGATACTGAACTCAACCCACTCTCCCTTCACTGTCAAAACCTCTAGCCACCAGGCCACTGACAAACGCTCCCCCCCCCTCACCCCACCACCATATCTGCGACTGGGAAAATTCCCATGCACTACTACATCTGTGACTGAACTTTCAACCTGCACTAACTCAAAACATACCATCACACACACACACACACACACACACCCCACACACACACACCGCACACACACACACACCGCACACACACACACACACACACACACACACACACACACAAACACACACACACACAAAACCCACAAAGCACACTGCACTTTCTGCACTAAACCCAAACATACACACACTGACAACAACTCATATTCACACACATACACACACACACACACACACATACACAGGTACACACACAAGACGCACACCGCACTTTCTACCCGCACTAAACACACACACACACACACACACACACACACCCACACACACCACCACACACACACACACACACACCCACACAGACACACAACACACACACGCACACCCAAACACATACAAACACACACACACACATACTGCTGCTGGTGTATTTAATAAACCTTTTTTTAATTATTATTTTCTTCAATGCTACTATTACTATGTCAGAACGCTATAAAGGACTTTTAGAAAAGCACAACAAAATACTTCCTCTTAATGTATGTTCTCTACAAGTCTTCTGTTTTCCAGTCTTGCACTTTAAATGTCTGTATGAGCAATGTCTACGTCCATATGCTATGTCCATGTATGAGTACTGTCTATGTCTATACTGTCTATGTCCCCTTTCCTAGATTAGTCTATGTCTGCATGGGAGAGCAAGAAACGCAATTTTCAAATTCTTTGGGATGACCAGTGCATGTAAAGAAATTGACAATAAACTTGAGACTTGAGATTGTAAAACATGAAAGCAACACAATGAAAAAAAAATGAAAGTCAATGAGAGATGTTGACTATTGGTTATTTGTAAGCAATACATTTTAAATGCATGATTTAATCAATGAGAAATGCCCTCACACACCAGCAGCATGCATGCAGCTCCACATAAGAGCTGTATCCCCCCCATGTTTGACTTTTGGGGACCATGTTTTTTTTTCAGATTCTTCACCTTCAACACCCCAAATATGTTCTCTCCCACTGTCCTGTCCACAAAAAAGTCAGCCAAGAGTTTCCAGGCCAATTCTGCAAAAATTAAGGCTAAAGGGGACTCTGAAGGCATATCCAAAATCAATCATTTTAGAACTGAAAAGCATCAAAACTGTATGGTGTTGGAGATGAAGAATATAAAAAAGAAACATGGGCATAAACTGAAACATGGTAGAGATATAGCTCTTAGGGGGAGCTGCATGCATGCTGCTGTGTGTGAGACCTTTATCATTGATAAGTTACGATTAAAAAATGGAATGCTCTACAATAGCAAAAATGACAACATCTCTCATTGACCTTCATTGTTTGTTCATGAGTTTTCTTTTCCATGTTTACAATGACCCTAAACATACACCTAAGGCCAAAGTTGATATTTTGAAGAGGTGAGAGTGATTCAGTGATTAAGTATGACCCACCGCTGCGTATTTGAAGTGTTTTGAAGTGACTTATCTGCTAATTTTCACATTATGTTCGATAGGCGACAAAACTTTTGTCTTGTGAAAATCTGCCCTGTCTGTGTTCATTACAGCATCAATCTTTCTTTGGTGCATGACATTTATTTTGTGCATAAAACTTCATTCAGGAGGGTTGTAGCTTTCATATGAGTGACTTCTGCAGAAAACTGTTTAATTTATTAGCTGTTGTTCCAAACAGATAGATAGGCGACAAAACTTTTGGAGACAGCTGTATACTTTGCAGATAGCCAAAGTTCAGTAATGTGATGGTGGTGGCCATTAAAACATAAAAAACTCTTTCTGCATCTTCAAACTAATGTTTAGTCTGCTAAACTTGTCTCTTTTCTTACCTTAGTTTTTGTAGTTTACAGTCTGGATTGCTGAGTAGAGTAGAGATCTGCTTCACTCCAGAGTCTCCTAGTTCATTAACATCCAGATACAGCTCTCTTAGGTGTGAGGGGTTTGAAATCAGCGCTGAAGTCAGAGCAGCACAGCCCTCTTCTGTAATACTGCAGGTCATAAGCCTGGAGAGAGGGATAGAGAGGGAGAGATAAAGAAGAGGTGGTAGAAGGGTAAGTAAATAATGAGAGAGAGAGAGAGCACGGCACTGTTTTCAGGACCTTATATTACTTAGACCAAGAGGTGTCAACTGTTTCTGACACTGGGACCACCATTCAGACTAAAGGGTGATACACAGTCATACTGTGCTGACTTCGGGGTAAAGCATAGACATACTGCCAGCGGGGGCAGTAGTGGGTGACTGTGTTTGCGCATGTACATGTTACAAAGGGGGGAGTCCCTTCAACCAGTTAACGTGAGGATCACTGAATGAGAAAGGATTTCAGTTCACCACACCCAGTACTGCCATGAGCATCTATGTTCATGTATGTGAGCAGGTTGCCTTCGTTCTGCCTTCATTTGAAAAGGTGCCCATTACTAATGACTCATTTCAGCATCAGTTGAGTTTGGACTTACGTTTTAATCCTATCTAGTGTCCCTTTAAGGAATGCATAGCAAGTTACAGACCCCCAAAA